>NC_083292.1:42065019-42177519 GCF_963506605.1 Zootoca vivipara
CATTTGGGGTCCATCAAATTGCTGAAGGCGGTTCTGGAACATACGGTATCTTGCTCCCCCATTTCCAGGGAGGCCTCCAGGTTTGCAGGAAAGACAAAAACCCTTAGGGAGGAATGTGTGCTGGGGTGCCTGCCCTATGGGGAAGGCTCTCTACAGGAGCAGCAAACTGACCTAGGAGGGGGACGGGGACATGCGTAGGGTGCTCTGAGAAAAAGTGGCCGTGCTCCTGAGTGACAGGCACAGATGGGTCTCTGCCTCAGCCCAGGGCTCGTGGAGGAGGAGTGGGGAGATGCCACAGCCTTACCTGGCTCTGCTGGAGTGGCCCTGTGGTGCTTCCAGTCAGCGGGCAGCGTGGCATTGCAGTCGGCCCCACACACTCCTGGCCAGTCTCGCTCTAGGCTCTTTGTATTGCTGATCAGCTAAGGAGGGGGGAAGAAAACAGGCAGTCACCCTGGTGCCCAGCTGCATTGGACCCTAACTTAAACAAAGTTTTTCTCCAACAATTAAGATTCTTTATCCAAGACATCTGTGAAGGCTAGGGGTGGAATGGGCAAGGGCCTGGCAGATGAAATTCCTGCCTTGGAATTTCAGCACTTGGCTTCAGCACTTCTGTTTAAGCACTTGGCTTCTGCGCTCCAGGCACATCTCCCTGTTTAAAACCCACCTCGGAAAGTGTCTGTCTTTATTTCTGACCACAGCCAAGTGGGGCTCAGCAACATGGAACCGTCCAATGCCAGCTGCGGTTTGCAAGCAACCAAATTTGTACCCTGCAGAAGCCACACTCTGCACCACAACTGGCTCCCTCCAGGGGTGCAAATCAGAAGAAGCCAAACATTACAGCTACTTGGGTTTTGGTTTCCACACAGGTGCCCAGACTGGTGAGTGGACTTTTTGCGCAGCAAAAAAGGAGGAAACTGACGCCCGCCACCACTTTGGAAGTTCTCCCTCCTGCAGCAGAGCCCAATCCCTGTGCACCTCTCAGAAATGGGAGAGGAAATGTCCTTTTATACATGCTTTTCTTTATTTTCAAACTCTAAAAGCGCACATATGACAACACACAATAAACTTCCTGGCAATTTTGTACCATAATCCTATGCTGTAAATGACAGTAGACCCACAACTTAACGTGTGATTTACTTACGAAATGGCAGCTTTGTGTGAGTGGTCCAGGAATAAATGAATGAATGCAAAGTGGGGAGAGAGCAGTTGGAAAAGGGCTGCCTGAGATCTCACCAAGGCCCACATCCCTTCCAGGGGTCTTCCTGCCTTTGTGCGATTTTGCCTTTGTGTACAAACCCCCAGAATGTAGCCCCCAGGTAAGTTGTGGGCCTACTGCATAATGAATGGCCAAACGCCCTCGCCAGGTGAAAGGCCCAAGGCCAGCCCCCCAGTGGTGCTGGAGCTGCACTTTCCGGAGAGATCCTTACCTTGCTGGAGCCAGGCTGCTCAGGGGGGCTGGGGCAGGGGAGGCTGGGGCAGCAGGGTGACAGGGTGTGGTAGCTGGGGTTGGAGTAGTAGTGGGTGCAGCTGGGAGGGACGTCTAGGCAGAAAGGCAGAAGGAGACAGGTCAGTACAAAAGCCCCCCATTTCTCTGGAAATTCACCGCCCTCACCATTCTCCCCCCCCCAGCCCAATTTCATAGATATTGTAGAGTTGAATCACAGAATAGCAGAGTTGGAAGGGATCCCAAGTGTCATCTAGTCCAACCCCCTACAAAACTATAGGATGGCCATCCTGGCAGGTGACTGCCCAACCTCTGCTTAAAAACCTCCAAGGAAGGAGACCCCTTCACCTTCCAAGGGAGTCCGTTCCACTGTAGAACAGCTCTTACTGTCAGAAAGTCTTGCTTTGTGAGGGTGGCGTGAAGAGAGCCAGGCGGTGCATTCCTCACCTGGCACGGCGTACTCTGAGGCATCCATCCTCGCTGTGTAGGCCACAGCCATGTGGCGATGCTCCTTGTCCTTCTGCCAGTGCCGGTAGCAGAGGAAGGCCACAAGTACGCCCACCAGCAGGAGAGCCAGGCTGACGATGCCCATCACAGCCCCCAGGGAGGGGTTGCTGGCAGGAATGGCAGGAACCATGGTCAGGGGGGGCGGGTCGAGTGTCCCTGCACAGGGAGGCAGGAGAGTTGCACCTTCTTGCCAGAAATGGGGACCCCCATCTCTTGAAGAGGGTGGACAAGCCAAGAGTACTTTTTCCGACCTGACCAGCTTGCTTTGCTCCCCCCTCCAAGAGCTGCTCTCCTCCTGAGTTCAGAGGGGACCACTGACCCTCCACTGGCAGAAACTGGCAGACAGGAGGAGATCTTCTCACCTCCCCACCTGAGCAGAGCCATTTTGGTCTCTCCGCACCTGTGTCTGCTCACACAAAGTCTATTGTGGTGGATGCCCAAGGGGCACTTTGACCTTCCACCACCACCCTCCTCCTCCTCCTCCTCCTCCTCCCATAGAGGTTCAGCATTGGAAGGAATCTCCAGGGCTCATCCAGTCCAAACCTCCCACCCTGTAATGCAGGAATCACCGCTGAAGCATTCTCCTTCTCCTCGCAGTTGGGAGCCCCTTTCACCCCATGGGAGTGGAGAGAGGGAAGTGGCGGCCTCCTCGTACTTACGGGTCTCACAGTGGACTCCAGTGTAGCCAGAGGGGCACAGGCACCTCCCAGAGTCCGGCTCGCAGGGGGCCTCCCACCAACACTGGCACTGCTGGGTGCAGCTGGCACCAAAGAGCCCTGCAGGGCAGCCTGTGGAGAAAGCAGAGCAGGCACGGAGGCGGCGGATGGGTCACCCGTCATTTGAAATGTAGGCAGAGCCCAGCCCACACAGGACAGGTGGGTACTCCTCCTCCACAGCCAAGTGGCACAGGCACCCTCCCTTGGGGCACAGCAGCCAGCAAGAGGGTTGTGCCCAGGACTGGCCGTGTGCCAAAGTTTCTCCCCTTTCTCTCCGCATTGTCCCCTTCCAACAAGTGGATAACTCACGTTCGGAGCAGTCACTGCCCGTCCAGCCAAGAGGGCAATCGCACAAACCGTCCACTGGGTGGCAGATGGAGTGGTTGGCACACTTGCAGGGCACAGAGCATTTCTTGCCATAACGCCCTGGCTGACAGGCTGTGGGGGGGGGGTTGTGGGGGGGGGGAGAGGGAGCTCAGTGCCAGAGCAGCAGAATTCTTGGGCTTCCTACCGCCTGTCCCCGTGGGGAGGGCAGTCTGCCCAGGCAGCCAGGACCACCTTGGGCATTGGGCTCCACAGGCCCACTGAAACTCAGCCCCTCTGACAACCCCCTCCCCTGCCACTGGGGTCGCTCTCTTGGTAAGCTGGCTAGCTTACTTACGGCGTTGGCAGGTGGCACCCCGGAAGCCCGGGGGGCAGTCACAGCTCCCATCCTTGGGGGAGCAGGTGGCCCCATTCTTGCAGAGACATAGCTGGCTGCAATTGCGCCCCCACAGGCCGTCTGCACACTCCTGGCTGCAACTGGGGCCTGGGGGAGAAAGGACAAGGTGAAAAGGTGCTGAAAGCCTCAATCTCAACAGGAAGTGATCTGACCATGACAAGGGACTGATGTCAACACCCCCCACTTTCAGATCACCCTGAAAGAAGGAAGGGTTGCTTTAGTAGGCCTGCTTTGCCCTTAGGCAACTCACAAGTGGCTGGAACCCCAGCCTTGCCTGACAACCCCTAACCCTCTCCAGCCCAGGACCCACGGCAGGTAGGAGATTTATAGAGCCCCGCTCACCTGTCCACCCAGGTAGGCAGTGGCACTGCCCCAGAACAGGATCACAGCGTTCTGCGTTCTGGCAGGAGCACCTGCTGCTGCAGCCGAGGCCGTAGAAGCCTTCCTGGGGGAAGGAGGTAGAGAGAGGGGGGCTTGCTCAGCCATGCAGTGGACAGGAAGGCACAAGAGAAACCTCCCCACCAGTGGTTCTATACCTCTTCGCCGGCCACCCCTGGATGTGGAAAGGAGGGACTGTCCCACCACCATCCCCTACACAACTCTGGCAGGTCCCTGCTCCCCCACCCCTGTCAGGCAAGACGTCTCATGCACAGGAGGCATAGCCCTCTGCCAGCTGCTCAGATGCCAAGGCAGGCGGCCACCCCCAGCTCTGCAGCGAGACAGGTCAGAAAGCAGCCCTTTGGGAAGCTCTGTTCCCATCAGGCGGATCCCAGATGACCCCGATTGGGCACACAAGGAGCTGGCAGCCTCAGCTTTGGCAACAGTCAGGGGCAATTGCCCACCCCACTACAATCCATTTGCCGGAAGCAGGGCGATGCCCAGCTCCCATACCCCAAGTTGAGCCATGTAAAGAAGGGAGGGGGAAACTGCCCACATGGTGCGGTGGGGGGACCTAGAAAAGGAAGTGGAGAGAGCCACAGCAGCCCCTCAAAGGAATCTGTATATATATTGGTGGCAGCTTAACCCTGCTCCTCCCCCCCCCTTCCCCAAGAGCCACCTACCGGGCAGGGCTCCTCACACTGGCGGCCATGCCAGCCTGCTGCGCATGCGCATGCCCCACTGACCGGGCTGCAGGAAGCTCTGTTGGCGCAGCGGCAGGTCCTGTTGCAAGCAGAGCCCCAGGTGCCTGCGGGGCAGGGGAGGGAGCAGTTTGCACCTTGCCAACCTGGGGAGGCAAAATTGGCAGAAAACAAGGTGCCCAAGGCAGGAAGGGGGAGAGAGGGAGAACAGAGGTACACACAGAAATGGACCTTGGAAGCCAAAGTCGAGCTTGGATTTTCTACCCCCTCCTTATGCTTTGCACCAGCAGAACATGCCCAGCCTGGCCAAGGGAAATAACTCCGGATGACCTCAAGGGATCCCTAAAGGTGGGTTCCCATAATCTGCTGCCTCCCCACTCCCATCTCCCCACAACCTTTCCTACCTTCCTTGCAGACACAGGTCCCGTCAATGGGAGAGCAGGCGAGGGCGTTGTGGCAGGTGCAAGGCAGGGAGCAGTTGACCCCAAAGGTCTCAGGAGGGCAGTGCATGGAGCAGTGGGCACCCTGAGGGCACAAGATGGGCGTGAAGGGAAGGAGGGGACTGCAGCTTGGGGAGGGGCAATCCCCCTAATGCACCCCTTTCCTTTCTGATGTTACCTGAATTTATGGAAAGGTTGGGGGGTTGCCCCTCCAGCAGACATCATACTCCCCGACTACCAAACTCAACACAATTACAGGTACCGGTAGGTAGTTGTGTTGGTCTGACGTAGTCAAAATTTAAAAATCCCTTCTGGTAGCACCTTAGCGACCAACTAAGTTTGTCATTGGTATAAGCTTTTGTGTGCATCCACACTTCTTCAGATACAGAAATCACTTCTGCAATTGTTGTTTAGTCGTTTAGTCGTGTCCGACTCTTTGTGACCCCATGGACCATAGCACACCAGGCACTCCTGTCTTCCACTGCCTCCCACAGTGTCACAGTGGCCGGAGTGGACTACTTCAGAGTAACGACGCTACGCAGCTCTGCATTTTATTCTTTTATTGGTGCTGCGTATTTACAGTGCTCAAGTCATTGCTATTTACACGGAGTGATGTGGTCAGTCGGTTTCAGAACCTCCTAATGGCTTTTGGCGCGTCTTTCTCCAACACAAAAGCTTTGGCAGACCCATCCTCTTTCCCCTCCTCTTTCTGCGTAATTCCGGAGTTGGGGGGATGGGTCTCCCGCCCTTATTCGCCCCTTCCTGTCCCACCTGGGACCCTGGCTCCTCTACCTTGCCTGAGCCTCGGACACGACTTCCTGCTTCCCCACTGGAATCGGAACTCTCTCTGCTTCCCCCTGTGCTCGGGGATTGGCTTGAACTTAGGAGGGGAGGGACTTCGCGATATCCCCTGTCCCTCACATCCACCCCCCTCCCAAGCTCTCCTTCACCCCTCCCCAGGTCCCCCCCAGGTGTCGGTGACGACTGGAAGCCTAAGAACTCAGTGCTTTCCGAGCCCGTTGGTGTGAACACCTCCCCCCAGTCCTGCAAGCCCCCCCCTTCCGCCTGGGAGGACGGGAATCCCAAAAAGTCTGTGGCGTCAGAGCTGGTGGGGGTAAAAATGTTCTGCCAATCTGCTCCTTCCTCTGACTGGGTGGATCTCGGTGACACCCATACCTCATCCTCTGGTTCCTCAAACTCCGCTTCCCAGCGCTATGGTGAACTGCTCTCCCGTGCTTCCTCCCCCTCCCCCTCCCTTTCCATGTGCCAGGGCTTGGGTCTATGGGGAAAAAGGGCGTGAAATTCTTCTACCAGGAATTCCTCCTGTATCTGAGTGGCTGGGACCCATTCATTCTGGGACGGTGGAGCATCCTCCCATGCCATGAGGTACTCCAGGCCCCCCACCCCCCACCTTGAATCCAGGATGGCTGTGGCCTCATTGAGTTGCTCCCTGCCTTCCCTCTCCCCCCCTCCCTCAGGGGTTTGTTCGCTGTCTCGGAGCCTGCTGCTTTCCCTGTACGGCGACAGCAGCGATCTATGAAACACTGGGTGCACCCTCATGTCCTCTGGCAGTGCCAGCCTGTATGCCACCGGGTTGACCTGTTGCGTGACCGTGAAGGGGCCCAACCTTCTGGGCGCCAGCTTTTTGCATCGCCCTCTGATGGGAAGGCCCTCCGAGGACAACCAAACTTTGTCCCCCACCCTAATGACCTCCCCCGGTCGCCTGTGGCGATCTGCCCCCCTCTTGTACGCTTCCTTGGCTCTCTCCAAGTGTTCTCTGAGCTGCTGGTGCACCGTCTCCAGTTCCTCTGCCCAATCCTCAGCCTGTGGGCCCTCCTCCTCCTCCTCCCCCTCCCTCTCAGGGAAAGATCTGAGGTCACGCCCGTAATTGGCCTTAAAGGGCGACACCCCTGTGGAGACGTGCACCGCATTGTTGTAGGCAAATTCTGCCAGTGGCAGGCGATCCACCCAGTCCGTTTGCCTCTGGCTGACGTAGCATCTCAGGTACTGCTGCAGAATGGCGTTGACCCTCTCCGCCTGTCCATTGGTCTGCGGGTGTCTAGCCGTCGACAAGCTGACCTCCACCTGCAGGAGGTTCATGAGCCGCCGCCAGAACCTGGAAACAAATTGGCGGCCACGATCCGAAATAACCCTTAAGGGTAATCCATGCAGTCTGAATACGTGATCCACAAACAGTTTGGCTGTCTCTTCTGCCGAGACCGCCCTGGCACACGGTATAAAGTGGCACATTTTGGACATGAGGTCCACCACCACCAACACTGCGGTCTTGCCCCTGGAAGAAGGCAGATCTGTGATGAAGTCCATGGACACCACTTCCCACGGCCTGTGTGGCGTGGCTAAGGGCTCCAGCAATCCCGGTGGTGCTGCTCTGACCACCTTTGCCCGCTGGCAGGTGTCACAGCCCCGTACATAGTCTCGAACATCTTCCCGCACCCCTGGCCACCAGAAGTGTCTCATGACTAGGTGAGTGGTTTTGTCCCTCCCAAAATGACCCGCCGTTGGGTTGTCGTGCATCTGCTTGAGGACCGTACGTCTAAGCTGGGTGGTGGGCAGGTACAGTGCACCCTTGTAGAAAAGCAGCCCCCTGCGTTCTGCAAAGTCTTTTGCCTGCTCCCCCCCCCTCTCAGTTCTCTGAAGATGCGGTTGGCAAATTCATCCGCTGCCGTCAGTGCTGTGAGTTCTGCCTCGCTCACCACTGCTGCTCCGCAGGACCATGCTGACGGGGGGAAAATGTGCCTGGGTGCCGGTGGCGCCTCCTCCTCCATGTACTCTGGCTTGCGGGAGAGGGCATCCGCCCTGACATTCTGCTCTCCCGGGATGTAGTGTATGGAGAAGTTGAAGTTCGAGAAGAACTCTGCCCACCGTATCTGCCGCTGGTTGAGCACCCTGGCAGTTCTCCAGAACTCCAGGTTCTTGTGGTCTGTGCACACCTGGATGGGGTGCTTGGCGCCCACCAGGAAGTGTCTCCAGTGCTGGAACGCAGCGTGGATCGCCAGAAGTTCCCGATCAAACACTGTGTAGTTTCGCTCTGGCTGAGTCAATTTCCTGGAGAAGAAGGCACAGGGTCTCCACTCTCTGTTGGCGTCCAGTTGCAACAAAATGGCGCCCACAGCTTTATCAGAAGCATCTGTCTCCACGCGTAGGGGCGCGTCCTGAACCACGTGGAACAGGTTCTGGTCTGAGGCGAACACCCTCTTGAGGCTTTCGAACGCTGCTTGCGCCTCTGGTGTCCACCTGAACTTCTGCTTGCCTCTCAGGCAGTCAGTGATGGGAGCCGTAACGCGAGAGAAGTTCTTGATGAACTTCCTGTAGAAGTTGGCGAAGCCTAGTAGGCGTTGGGCATCTTTGCGAGTCCTGGGGCTGTGCCAGTCCAGGATGGCCTGCACCTTGTCCTTGTCCATCGCCAGCCCCTTGTCTGACAGCTTGTAGCCCAGGAAGTCCACCTCCTTGGTGTGAAACTTGCACTTCTCCAGCTTCACATACAGGTGGTTCTCCTTCAGGCGCTGCAACACCTCCCTGACATCTTTCACGTGCTGCACTGGGTCGTTGGAGTAAATAAGGATGTCATCCAGGAAGACCAAGCATTTCCTGAAGAGGAGGGACCCCAGGACGTGGTGCATGAAGGCCTGGAAGCATGCTGAGCCCCCTTGCAACCCGAAGGGCATCACCAGATATTCAAAAGAGCCCAGAGGCGTGAACATCGTGGTTTTCCATTCATCGCCTTCCCGGATCCTGATCAAGTTGTACGCCCCCCTCAGGTCCAGCTTGGTGAAAATCTTGCCCCTGCGTGCCGCTGTCAGGAGATCATCCACTCTGGGCATGGGGAAAGCCACTGGCTCTGTCACCGAATTCAGCCGTCTAAAATCCACCACAAGACGGCGCTGTTGCGTGTCTTTCTTGTCCACCCAGAAGACCGGGCTGCCCCCTGCTGCCTTGCTTTCTCTGATGAACCCCCGCTTGAGGTTCTTGTCGATGAAAGCGCGCAGATCTTCCAGTTCCTGGTCTGACATGGCGTACAGCTTGGCTGGGGGTATAGTTGCCCCTGGTACCAGGTTGATCTGGCAGTCAAAAGGCCTGTGTGGGGGTAGGTGGTCGGACTCCGCTTCGCTGAAGACCTCCTGCAGGTCCCAGTACGGCTTGGGTATCGCTTCACCCCCTTTGACGTGCATGGTGGCCACCGTGGCTATCGGAGGCCCCTCCCCTGGTTGGTGCTGCATGCAATGTTCCAGGCAAAAGTCCGATCCAAAAGTGATGCATCTCTGGTGCCAACTTATGGAGGGGTCATGGCGCGCCAGCCAGCTCATGCCCAAAACGATGGGGGGGTCTGAGATGGTGGTGACGTTGAATGCCAGTGTCTCTGAGTGCCTTCCAACCGTCATTCTCATGGGGGGGGTTTGATGAGTGATGGCCCCTCCCAGCAGCTCTCTGCCGTCAATGGTTGCCACGTGCAGAGGAAAATCCAGCTGCAGAAGCTGGATCTGGTGCTCTTCTGCAAAGTTTCTCGAGAAGAAGTTCGCTGACGCCCCACTGTCAATTAGGGCGAGGACTGTCAGGGGATAGCCATTTGGAAGCGTGAGCGTCACTTCTAGAACCACTCCTGCTCTGGGAGGGGTGGGCTGGCTCTGCTCCTCTCTGTGCGGGTGGGTGGGCTGGGGCTGTTGTCTGCTGACTGTGCCTGGCTGCCGCCCCTTGTCTCCTGCAGCCAGGCTTTCCCGTTTCCCTGCTGTGGTGCTGCTTCAGTGGGGGAGGGCACAACCGTTCCCGCCTTTCCTTGCCACTCCCTGCGATGTGGGCAGTCTCTGACGAGATGCTGGGGGGAGTTGCAGAGAAAGCAATTCCCACCCCTTCCCTCCTTGCGTCTTGGCGCCGCTGGGGTTTGAAAAGCCCGCGCGCGCGCGCTATCAATCTGCATGGGTTCCTGGTCCTGACTGGCCCCAGGCGTGGCTTGAAAGGGTTGTTGGGGGAGTGGCTTCTCCTGCGACCGTGGGAACCAAGCCCGCTTTGCGCGCGTTGCTTGCTTGTCGCTCCACCGGGATTCCTGTCTCACCCCCACCGCCAGAGCCGCTTTGCTCAGCTGATCCATATTACTGGGCTTTGGACCTCTCGAGAGCTCATCCTTCACCTCCTCATGCAACCCCAAGTAGAACGCCGCTTGCATTGGGGGGGACTCTAGTTCCCACCCCAATCTGTGCACCAGCATGGTGAATTTCGCCCAATACGCGCGAACTGTCATATTTCCTTGGCGTAAATTATGAAGTTCCTCCTTAGTCTGGTCCATATGACTATCGGACGAATACATCGTTTTCAAACCTTCTAGAAATAGTTTGACATTCTTCATGCAAGGATTCCTTGTTGCAATTAACGGTCTTAGCCACTCCCTGGCTGCCCCGGTAAGGTGCTCCACAATAAACGCTACCCTGTGCTCATCATCAGGGAACTCATCGTGGTGCAGCTCAAGAGCATACACAATCTCAGTCTCAAAGCCCTGAAATTCCCTCGGGTCTCCATTGAACTTGCTTACTAGGGTCCCGGCTCTCCTTCCTGGCAGCACTTGGACTTGGGGTGCCCCTCCCGCCTTGTTTTTCTCTGCATCCAGCTTGTTTTGGAGGTCTACCGCCACCGCCCTTAATTGCTGCTCTTTTTCCTGAAGCGCTCTCACCTGTTCCGCAAGTTGTAGCCGGTCGTCCTGGACCTTCTTAGTCTCCTCTTTAGCTGCCTTCAATTCCCCCTGCGCCTGCAGCGACAGCTGCTGCAGTTCTTGCTGGGCTTGCTCCGCGATCTGCCGCCATTTCTCCGCCTCTGACACGCTCATCCCGGCAACTCCAAAGTAGCCCAAAAAGGATTAGGAGGTTGCTGTCACAGTGGCCGGAGTGGACTACTTCAGAGTAACGACGCTACGCAGCTCTGCATTTTATTCTTTTATTGGTGCTGCGTATTTACAGTGCTCAAGTCATTGCTATTTACACGGAGTGATGTGGTCAGTCGGTTTCAGAACCTCCTAATGGCTTTTGGCGCGTCTTTCTCCAACACAAAAGCTTTGGCAGACCCATCCTCTTTCCCCTCCTCTTTCTGCGTAATTCCGGAGTTGGGGGGATGGGTCTCCCGCCCTTATTCGCCCCTTCCTGTCCCACCTGGGACCCTGGCTCCTCTACCTTGCCTGAGCCTCGGACACGACTTCCTGCTTCCCCACTGGAATCGGAACTCTCTCTGCTTCCCCCTGTGCTCGGGGATTGGCTTGAACTTAGGAGGGGAGGGACTTCGCGATATCCCCTGTCCCTCACACACAGTTTGGTCAAACTCATGTTCGTAGCTTCGAGAACACTGTCCAACCATCTTGTCCTCTGTCGTCCCCTTCTCCTAGTGCCCTCAATCTTTCCCAACATCAGGGTCTTTTCCAAGGATTCTTCTCTTCTCATGAGGTGGCCAAAGTATTGGAGCCTCAGCTTCACGATCTGTCCTTCCAGGGAGCACTCAGGGCTGATTTCCTTAAGAATGGATAGGTTTGATCTTCTTGCAGTCCATGGGACTCTCAAGTCTCCTCCAGCACCATAATTCAAAAGCATCAATTCTTCGGCGATCAGCCTTCTTTATGGTCCAGCTCTCACTTCCATACATCACTACTGGGAAAACCATAGCTTTAACTATACAGACCTTTGTCGGCAAGGTGATGTCTCTGCTTTTTAAGATGCTGTCTAGGTTTGTCATTGCTTTTCTCCCAAGAAGCAGGCTTCTTTTAATTTCGTGACTGCTGTCACCATCTGCAGTGATCAAGGAGCCCAAGAAAGTAAAATCTCTCACTGCCTCCATTTCTTCCCCTTCTATTTGCCAGGAGGTGATGGGACCAGTGGCCATGATCTTGGTTTTTTTGATGTTGAGCTTCAGACCATATTTTGCGCTCTCCTCTTTCACCCTCATTAAAAGGTTCTTTAATTCCTCCTCGCTTTCTGCCATCAAGGTTGTGTCATCTCCATATCTGAGGTTGTTGATATTTCTTCCGGCAATCTTAATTCCGGCTTGGGATTCATCTAGTCCAGCCTTTTGCATGATGAATTCTGCATATAAGTTAAATAAGCAGGGAGACAATATACAACCTTGTCGTACTCCTTTCCCAATTTTGAACCAATCAGTTGTTCCATATCCAGTTCTAACTGTAGCTTCTTGTCCCACATAGAGATTTCTCAGGAGACAGATGAGATGATCAGGCACTCCCATTTCTTTAAGAACTTGCCATAGTTTGCTGTGGTCGACACAGTCAAAGGCTTTTGCATAGTCAATGAAGCAGAAGTAGACGTTTTTCTGGAACTCTCTAGCTTTCTCCATAATCCAGCGCATGTTTGCTATTTGGTCTCTGGTTCCTCTGCCCTTTCGAAATCCAGCTTGCACTTCTGGGAGTTCTCGGTCCACATACTGCCTAAGCCTGCCTTATCGTGGCGAAGGGGCTTGAATAACTCAGAGAAGCTATGAGCTATGCCATGCAGGGCCACCCAAGATGGACAGGTCATAGTGGAGAGTTTTGACTAAACGTGATCCACCTGGAGAAGGAACTGGCAAGCCACTCCAGTATCCCTGCCAAGAAAACTCCATGGACAAAGACAACAGGCACTCCTGCAAATGTCCCCACAAAACACTTCATCACAGTTTCTACCTATCTCTCTTCAAAGGGCCTCCGCTGCACATTACAAAATGCAACAGTTCACTGATAAATGTATCTATGTATTGGCTCAATGGGAAAACTTTAGGAAGTCATATACTCCAGTATTGGATTTGCGCCATTCCAACTTTGTTCTGTTCAAGAAGGAAATGGCTACCAAGAGGGGAGTCTGGGATGTTGACAACCATAATCCCTCAAGCCTGAGACCATGGTACTCAGCAGCCTCCTTGCCTGGGTGATAATCACTGGCATCCTGGCCTCTGAATGCCAGACACAGGTAGCCATTCCAGAAACAATAGAAACCCAACTTCAGTTTATTAGGATCTTGGTCAAGATAAAGGGGTGTGTTTAACTTGACCAGGAGAACAGGAACATGTACATACTCACCTTTTGTTTTATTTAATTGGTGTGCGGTGGAAGTCAAGGGAGGGATGGGGCAAACCTGATGCTCAGGTTTCTGCCAGAAGACCCTTCCCAGATTATGACATAGCTGTGTATATGATGCATGTGTGATGTTTCATTAAGGGTGTTCTGGGTAAAAGGGGAAACTTATAAAACAGAGAGCCATCCTTTGTTCGGGGCTTCTTTCTGCTTCTTCCATGTGATAGTTGGAAGTCCTGTTGCAACAGTTCCTTGAATAAAAACCAGGCCTACAGGCTGCTGTTTTGCTCCAATACTCTTAGCTGGTGTCTTTGTCTGGCAAATCCAAGTGAGCCAGGAGTTTTCCTTTAACACTGGCGGCAAGGAGAGGAAAATATTCCAGCACAGAACCAGGGGTGAGACCCCTAGCAGGATGCCCAAGTTTCTCTCTCCTCCAAATGGTCCTTTAAAAATTTTGAGACCCCCCATCTGTTTCCTGCCTGTCCCACCTGGCAATGCAAGCCCACAGGGCCTTCAGAGTGGCATCAGGCCATGGGTTAGGAGAGTGAATTTACTTGGCAGGAACAATTTGCCACACCCTCCCCTTCAAATACGTGATCTAAGAAAGCCCTGGCAGGCTCTGCTTGCCAGGGGGCACAACCCTTTCCTGCCCATGCCAGATGTAGCCACCGCAGGGCCTAGGACGGAAGCCCAGGGACCTCGAGGGGGACTCACCATGTAGCCTGGCGGGCAAGCACAGAGCCCCGTCTCACCGTCGCAGGTCCCTCCGTTCAGGCACAAACAGGGCTCCTGACAGCCAAAGCCATGGTGCCCAGGGGGGCAGGTCTCGTTGCAGAAGAGTCCTGCCCAGCCCGGCTTGCAGGTGCATTCTCCAGAGAGCGGGTGGCAGCTGGGGGGCAAACAAGGAGATGGTGGCTGCTCCAGGACATCTTCCCTCAACAGCTACTACCTTCTCTGAGCCCGGAGGCAGGGGGGGGGAGGCCCAGAGAAGAAGGGCTTTGTGGGGGGCAGAGGGTGCAAAAGGCAAAACCTCCCCATCTTTCAAATGGGGACAGATCAGTGGAGAAGCCCGTCACCCGCAGGGGGCAGAGCAGTAGGACTCAGGTGGGACCTTGCTGTTGAAGGAGGGCTGGGCAAAGAGATATCCAGGCAGCCTCTTTACAAATAAAGAGGGCAGGGAGGGCAAGGGGAGTTTCCCTAGCTTCTTTCCCACCTAGAAGTCTCATTCTATGCTTCCAGTTGGCCAAAAGGAGAGAGAGGGACACCTGCTTGCCTACCTCTGTGTGTGGCGTGGGTGGCAGAGGCAGGGCAGGTGGCAGGAGAGGCCGTGGAGACCTGGCAGGCACTTTCGCTCCTCGCAGCGGCTGCCCAAGAAGCCGGCTTCGCAGAGGCAGGCTCCGTTAATGTGGAAGCAGCGCCCGCCATTGGTGCAGTCGCACTCCTGCCCGCAGTCCTGCCCGTAGCGGCCGATGGGGCACTTCTCGCGGCACCTGAGAGCGTGGGGAGAAAGAGACCAGGGGTGTTAAGGATAACGATTTAATTTCCTGAAATGGGAATGTTTGCTTAGGTGGATTTGCTGTGTATTTTTAGTATGGTATTTTTCCCCTTTGGCTGTAGCTCTCTCATGTGATTGGCTGACTGTGAGTCACATGGGAAAGGCATTCCATTCCGTTGTGACTGTTATTCCAGCAACTGTCATTTTTTAACTGCCTTTTCTGCTCTTCTCTCTGTGTGCTGAGAGAGAGAGGTTTCTTCAGGATCCTGAGTGCCTGTCAGCGTGATCTGCCTGAAGTGAAGCAGACAGAGGAAGATCCTGAAATGTTAATAGGGATAATCCTGTGCAGGAACAAAGTGAATAAGCATGAGATTGTAGGTAAGTTCTTCTAAGTTATATGTTTATGAAAGGAAAGTTCATTGATATAGAGAGTGTGGATATTCTATGGTCTTTATCAATCACCCAGAAGAGTTATTCAGCTTCCTAGCTTCACCAACACACACACACACACACACACACACACACACACACACACACACACGGCTGGGGTGCAGAAGGATGTAGAGCTGATCAAGATCCATTTAAGAAAGGAATCTGTTGGAAGAAGGAGACCAATTTAAGCTAAAATCATATGGACAGTTGAAAGAAAATGTTAATGCTTGGTTTCAATATTATCAGATTAATGAAGTGTTTAAAATGGATAAGAAAACAGGTTTTCAATCAGGCAAATCCAAACTGGAAACGGAATTGTTAGAGCCAAAAACAAAAAAAATCTTTCCAGGATGTATAATCTATTGCTGGAGTGGGACACGAAAGATGAACAGGTGAAATCTGTAATGATTGATTGGGCAAAGGATGTGGGGCATAATATTATGTTGGAGGATTGGGAGAGGTTATGGAAAAAATGTAATACTTTGAGAGAAAATATTATGAAAATGATGTATAGATGGTATTTGACACCAGTTGAATTAGCAAAATTTATCACATGCATGACAATAAGTGCTGAAAATGTAAAGATGTGGAAGGAACCTTTTACCATATGTGGTGGACGTGCCCAAAAGTAAAAGACTTCTGGAAAAAGATTTACTGGTATATTGAATTGAAAAAGGTGTTGAAAAACACATTTATTAAAAAACCAGAAGCCTTTTTACTTGGTATAGTAGGGGAAGAAATTCCCCCAAAGGATGTTAATTTCTTTCTGTATGCCACAACAGTAGCAAGAATTCTGATAGCTAAGAACTGGAAGACACAAGAATTACCAACTGTGGAAGAATGGCAAATGAAGATGATGGACTTTATGGAACATGCCAAGCTGACCAGGAGACTGCGTGACCAGGGAGAAGAGATGGTGGAAGAAGATTGGAAGAAATTTAAAATACATTTTAAAAAATATTGCAATATTTGATATTTAGGATCACATTTGGAAGTTGATATAGGCTGAAGGTGTAAAGGTAATAATAGTAAGTAAGAAAAAATAGAAATGAATTAAATAGAAAATGTTAGAAATGATGTTTAGATAAGATATACAATGTGGTAAAAAATTATGAGTTAGAAATTGCTAAAGATGATATACAGTGAAGCACAGAGAGGGGGGGACCTGAGGAAGTCACCCTCTAATGTTAGAATCATAGCATCATGGAGGTGGAAGAGACCACAAGGGTCATCCAGCCCAACCCCCTGCCAAGCAGGAAACACCATCAAAGCATTCTTGACATATGCCTGTCAAGCCTCTGCCTAAAGACCTCCAAAGAAGGAGACTCCACCACACTCCTTGGTAGCAAATTCCACTGCCGAACAGCTCTTACTGAGATGGACATTTAAGAAATTTTAGTGTTGTTTTTGTTGTATTGTTTATTTGTTAGTGTATTTTGTGTTGTATTATGTTTTTATTTGCTTATGTTGTTATTATTATAAAATGAATTTAAAAATTTGGAAAAAAAGAAGAAGAAAGGACACCATTATTCAGTACAGTATGCGGTTTTATGAAACACCAATGACAGCTGGCAGCAGATTCTGAATTTAACACCATCCCTGTGGCTGCTTTTAAAGGCTGAGGGATTATTTTTCTACCGTATATGAAGGAAAACTCATTGGGGGGGAGCAGGGAGCGGCAAGCCTTGTGGCTGGCACAGCTGATGAGAGAGAAAGGGTGCAGGGAAGGTGCCAGGAGAAAGGAGCTTTGACCCCTCCAGCCCCTCAGCTCAGCCTCTTTTGCCATGAATGGGGCTAAGGCAGGCTCCATGGGGGTGCTATAAATTCCCCCCAGGTGTGCCTGAAGCCCCCTGCATCCCCTGGCCTCCCCCCCTTCCTCTGACTTAGATGGGAAAACCATCAGGGGCTTAATTTTTCTCCTCCTCCATTGTCTGCATTAAAAAGCTGGCAGAGAGCAGTTTCCTTCCCCTCCAGGCTGCATCCTTTTCTCACCCGGGGGAAAGAGTCACTCACCAAAGGGGGCCTCAACTGGCTTCCTCCACAAATACTCACCAACTGGGGCTGCAGCTGTTGAGCTGCACAGCAGGGAGAAGACCCACCAATGGCCCCAGGAGGAGGGGCTGGGGGGGCAGGAGTAGGGGCCACGTGGGGCCAGCCTGTCCAGTCGCCCTGGAACTCCAGGGGAGGGGCTTCTGGGCCATCCAGGGGCACAAACTCCCCACTTGCCTTGGCCCACCCCCTGCCGGGGACCCTTGTAAGGCCAATACAGTGGTACCTTGGTTGCAACCGCTTTGGATTACAACCGTTTTGGATTACAACCACGTCAAACCTGGAAGTGCGTGTCCCTTTTTTTTGGATTACAACCCTTTTTTTATTACAACCAATTTTTTGGCGGGAGGCCCCACTGGTGAAAGCGCGCCTTTGGTTACAACCTGTTTTGGTTTACAACTGGACCTCTGGAACGGATTATGGTTGTAAACCCACTGTATGCTACTTAGGTATCCCTTGTCTTCCCATCATAATTTCTTTTTTTATTTCCCATAGGTTTTATTAAAGTCGAAAAAAGATATACAAAAGCTAATATCCAATATCTTTTTAGAATCCCAAAGATGAAATAAAATAAAAACACAAGCCAAAAAGAGGAACAGAAAAAGGGGGGAAAGAGAAAAAAGGAAAAAGAATAAAAGGAAAACTTCTGATTCTTTGTTTTTCTGCTATATATAGTTATTCAAACATCCACTCCAAGGTAACACCCAACTATTCTGCTTTCTAAAAACCAATATTTGCTTCAGTTCTCAGATCCAGATATAAGTCCGTTTTCTTTTTAATGCAATAATAATAATAATTTATTATTTATCCCCCGCCCATCTGGCTGGGTTTCCCCAGCCACTCTCGGCGGCTTCCAACAGAAAAATGAAATAAAATAATCTATTAAACATTAAAAGCCTCCCTAAACAGGGCTGCCTTCAGATGTCTTCTAAAAATCTGGTAGCTGTTTTTCTCTTTGACATCAGATGGGAGGGCGTTCCACAGGGCAGGCGCCACCACCGAGAAGGCCCTCTGCCTGGTTCCCTGTAGGGGAGGGGCCACAGTGGGAATGTGGGCGGGGCTACGTGGCCTGCACCCGCCCAGCTCTTCCGAGGAGGTGGCCCCACGCGCCGGGAGCGGAGCTCCAGAGGCGTGCGGGGAACGCGAGCCCATGGCTGCCTCCTCCGCGCCTCCTAGGTCTTCTGAGGAGGCAGCCCCAGGCTCCCGTTCCCAGCGCGAAGCTCCAGAGGCGCGCAGGGAACGCGAGCCTGTGGCTGCCTCCTCCACTTACGCTCCCCGCTCCCACTTAGCGCTCCTCCGCTTACGCTCCCCGCGCGCCTCTGGAGCTTCGCGCCGGGAGCGGGAGCCTGGGGCTGCCACGCTGCGCCCCTTAGCCTTTTGCTTCTAGGGGGGGCAATTGCCCCCTCCTGCCCCCCTGCCTACGCCCATGGTCTCGGCGGCTGCTCCCAGTCACCAGTCTAGCTGCCGCATTCTGGATTAGTTGTAGTTTCTGGGTCACCTTCAAATGTAGCCCCACGTAGAGGGCATTGTAGTAGTCCACGCGGGAGATAACTAGAGCATGCACCACTCTGGCGAGACAGTCTGCAGGCAGGTAGGGTACCAGATGGAGCTGATAGACAGCTGCCCTGGACACAGAATTGACCTGCGCCTCCATGGACAGCTGTGAGTCCAGAATGACTCCCAGGCTGCGCACCTGGTTCTTCAGGGGCACAGTTACCCCATTCAGGACCAGGGAGTTCTCCACACCTGCCCGCCTCATGTCCCCCACAAACAGTACTTCTGTCTTGTCAGGATTCAACCTCAATCTGTTAGCCGCCATCTATCCTCCAACTGCCTCCAAGCACTCACACAGGACCTTCACCGCCTTCACTGGTTCTGATTTAAAAGAGAGGTAGAGCTGGGTATCATCAGCATACTGATGAACACCCAGCCCAAACCCCCTGATGATCTCTCCCAGCGGCTGCATGTAGATGTTAAAAAGCATGGGGGAGCGGACAGAACCCTGAGGCACCCCACAAGTGAGAGCCCAGGGGTCTGAACACTCATCCCCCCCACCACCACTTTCTGAACACGGCCCAGGAGGAAGGAGCGGAACCACTGTATGACAGTTCCCCCAGCTCCCAACCCCTCTAGAAGGTCCAGAAGGATGTTATGGTTGATGATGTCAAAAGCCGCTGAGAGATCCAGCAGAACTAGGAAACAACTCTCACCTTTGTCCCTAGCCCGCCGGAGATTCATTTCAATATTAACCTGCAGCTCCCAATTCAATTTCTTCACTCTCATCCGTTAGCATTTCTTCCATTTCCCATTTGAATTTCTCCATAAAGTCTGTTTCTAATTATGTAGAACGTGTATTAATTCTGTAGGTTTTGTTTATTTCTGCTTCAGGATCATCCACTTCCCCCCCAAAAAAAGGATGCAAGGCAATTAATAACTTTGCCCCCAATGTCTTCACCCTCCTAAATTTTAGGTAGAACTCTTTTCTCTCAGCTCCATTAACGCCAAATTATCCAAATAAATTTCCCTCTCTCTGTGTATTACTTCACTTTTACTTTCCAAAGTCTCCACTACGGTATCATTTAGTTACCTCATTTCTCCAGACAATAGAATAATCCTTTCTTCTATTTTATTAACTGTTCCTTCTAGTCTTGCCAATTTTTTGTCATTTTTAAAACCCAAACTGCCCATAACATTTTTAATTTCACTCATCTCTTGAAGAGATTTTGCTTGTTTTACCCTCATCTGCTGTGAAATGTCAACAGTGAGTCGGTTTTCTAAAGGTGCCTTTATTTCCTTTACTGCCCTTTTCCTGGTACCCAAAATGATGAATCTTGAGACTTTTTTTACCCCCCCACCTCATTCCCTGCTTCACTTTTTAAGCATGTGGTGCTGCCTGGTGGAGTCTACTCACCTCTCCCCAGTGTAGCCTGGCGCACACTGGCACTGCCCAGATTCCTGGTTGCAGAGGCCTCCGTTGTGGCACCTGCACTCCCCTTGGCAGCTGGAGCCAAAGTGCCCTTCGGGGCAGCGGAAGGAGCAGATGTCGCCCTGCATGGAGAGGGGGCAGAGAGAGAGAGAGAGCCCCGATCACAGTGGTGCCAAGCGCAAACCCTGCCCCCCAAGGATCAATCCTGCTCATCCACAAGAAGAAGAAACAAACAACTCCCTGCCTGGGTGGAGGGCTGGGGGCACCTAATGGCACAGTATGGTGTAGTGGTTAGCATGTTGAACTGGGATTGGAGGAAAGCCAGAGTTCAGTTCTCCCATGAAGCTCACTGGGCTTGACCTTGGGTCGGTCACCACCTCTTCAGCCTAACCTACCTCACAGGGTTGTTGTGGGGGGCATTAAATGGGGAGAGGGAGAGCCTATTGGAGGAAAGGCAGGATGCAAAACTAATAATAAAATAAATGAAATGAAATCATGCCTGGGCATGACTGTCGAAGCAGGGATGACTCTCTCAATGGGGCGCACGCCGCACAGAGAAAGAGGAGGGCTCTCCTCCTGACCCCCAAAACCTCCCTGCAGGGACAGTTCAAGGGCCCCTGAGGACCCTCTTGCGGGGGGGGGGGAGAAAGAAGGCAGGGGGGAAAGGCAAAGCCCTGCGTTCTCCTCACCTGTGGTGGCAACTGAGCAGGTGAGCACTCAGGTCAGTGGTTGGACAGACAGCGCAGGCCCACTCCCCCCATCCCCATCCTATAATCCCATAATGCTCTGGTTGGGGGTTGCGCTTGTCCAACACCCCACACAATTTCACACTTTGGGGAGAAGAGAGAGACGGAGCTCCTACTGAACCCCCCAAAGACATAGGGGCCTGGAACCACAACTGCCCCACACACATAAACCTACCATCCATCCTGGAGGGCAGGCGCACTTGCTGGTCTCAGGGGGGTGGCAGATGCCCCCATTCTGGCAAGGACACAGGGCCAGGCACTGGAAGCCGCTGGTGTCGTTTTGGCAGGACTGCTCGCAGCTGCAAGAGATGAGGAAGGGTGAGGCTGAGCTGGCAAGGACCCTTCCCCTCGGCCACCCAGGAAACACCAAGCCCCAGTCTCAGAGGACCAGCTGCCAGGAGGGGCACTGCTGTCAGATCCTGCTTGGGGGCGTCCATATCAGGCTCCTGGTTGGCCACTGTGAGGATGGGAGGCTGGGCTAGATGGGCCCCCTGTGGCCTGATCCAACTGCAAGCTCATCTTATGCTAAGGAGCCTTTAAGATCTATAGATTGCTCAGGAAAGTGAGCCAAGCCACATGTGATATGGCAAAGCAAGTGAGCTGGGCCAGAACATACAGCATGGCACACCCCCTGCAGCTGCCCCCGGGAGAAGCACCCAAGTGGGAAGACATGGTTCTCATTGAATGCAAGCTGGTGGTTGCTGTCACACCAGGCAGGCACATCCCGTTGCCCATGGTTGCTTCCATCCCGTGTCCTGCCCAGGACCATCCCAGGAAATGCAGGTTTCAGGGTATCAGCAGCCCTCGCCCTCCTGCCTGCACAGCTCCTCATGCTGAGCTTGAAAGGAAGAACAGGGCACCTGGGAGGTGGGTGGGCATTGGCTGGGCCTCCACAGGGGGTCTCAGGAGGGGGAAAAAGGCCTTGCCCAGGAAATGCCCTCCTCTGCTCCCCCCTCCCCCAGGGAGATGGGAAGCAGAGAGAGGGGCAGCTTGGAGCAGCCCCCAGAGACACCGTTACAGCGACTCTCAGAAGCACTAGAAACTCATTCAAAGTTTTGGCTTGAGGGGAGATTGGAACCCAGCTCCAGACCCTCAGCCCAGTTCACCAGAGGTCTACAGGGCCCCCAGCTCTTCTGTCTGCCCACCCTGCATCCCCGAGGTCCTACTTACTGTGGGCCACTGAATCCCGGGGCGCACAGGCAGGCCCCTGTCTTTGTGTCGCACTCGGCGCCATTCTCGCAGTGGCAGTCCAGCTGGCAGCCCTGGCCATAGGTACCCGGGGGGCAGGGCTCCTCGCAGGAGGGGCCCTTATAGCCCGGTGGGCAAAGGCAGGCCCCAGACAGGGGGTGGCAGCTGCCTCCGTTCAAGCACCTGCAGGGCTGCTGGCAGTCTGGCCCCCAGGACAGGCCGTTGCACCCTGGAGGGGGAGGGGGAGGAGGAAGAGGAGGAAGAATAAGGGAGAGCGGCTGAGGTAAGGCAAGGGGGGTTCAGGGCAGACTGCACCAACCAAAGGATGGCCAAGAACTCTGGGTGGCCACACAAAATGGGGGTACCCCCACCAGCCGGGTGAGTGTTGGGAGGGTCTTCCCACACAAGCCCCTCATAATATTTAAAATAAAAATAAAAATTACATGCCGTCCATCTGACTGCGTTGCCCCAGTCACTCTGGGCGCCTCGCAACAAAATACTAAAAACATACAATAAAGCCTCAGACACTGAAAACTTCAGAAATAATAATAATTTCTGCTGGGAGGAGGCCAGTGGCGACCCTGAGGGAGCAGCTAGCCAGCATCATGTTGCTTTCATGTCCTGCGGGGGGGGGGGCTTCCCATTGGGGCATCTAGCAGGTTGCCCTGGGGGATGCTGGACTGGGGGGGCACCCATTGGCCTGATCCAGGTCCCTGGAAATGCTGCCAGCGGGGCCTGGACTTGGGACTTCCTGCAGGCACATGAGGAGCTTGTCAGGGCCCCCTCAAACACCCAGAGGACAGCAGGGTGAGGGTTTCTGAGGTCGGGGTGGTGGTGGTGAAAGCACTGTGTGTCACACCCCAGGGCTGCTGCCTGACAGACCCCTCATCTTGTTCACAACTGCCCTTGGTGGCTGCTGGCTCCCCTCACCGAGGAGGGGAAGTGGAGGTTCCCAACACAGGCGGCGCCACGAAAAGCCCCTTCTCTTTTTCCCAGGAAGCCCCAAGGAGGGGGAGAAGAGACTCCAGGGCTGTGGCTTTGCCCCAGAGGAGCAACAGCAGTGGCAGCCTCACTGAGGCCAGGCCCTGTCTGCCTGGCTCTGCAGGATCCTTCCCCCCCCCATGCACACTTTAGCAGCCCCCTTTGCAGGCAGCCCCTGCTCTCCGCCCACCCCTGGTCCCCTCTGAAGTGCTTGTTTCCCAGCCAGTGACCGGCTTTCAACTCCAGGCCCAGAGGGACGCCTGGGAACTGGCTGCCTCCATGACCTTTGGAGGAAGAGGCCCCTCTGTTGCCTCAGGCTGGTGCAGCGGAAACAGGGCCCACTTGGCCACTCCTGCCAGGCTCACAATGAGCCCCACAACCTCCACCCGAGAGGCATCACTGCCCCTCATCCCTTTATGCGCATGGGACGGGGAGGTGCTCCCTAGGCAGTTCTGTGTGTGTCCATCTGTGTGTGTGTGCACAAGGGCAATGGCGGTGCGCCTGGTTCCTCCATTGCAGTCCAAGCCTTGCTCTCAGAGGGGCAGCAGGTGGGGACGAGCCGCAGCAGCAACTCACAACCCCCATAAAGCAAGGACCAAGAATGCTGGCCTGGGGATGTCTACAGAGAGGATGCTTTGCTGCTTCAGAGCGGCGACAGGCCAGGGGGAGAGAAACAGGGCCACTTCCCCCAGGAGCAGCTCCAGCTACTCCCAAGTAGGCAGCCCTCGCTCTGCAGCAAAGGAAAGGCCTCGTGGAGACTCACCGCTGGAGCAGTCGGGCCCCTTCCAGCCGTCGGCACACTGGCATTGGTTTGGAGCCACACACCTCCCATGGACGCACTCCTGGGCGCAGCTAGCTGCAGGGTGGGGTGGGGAGAGCAGGCACAGGGTCAGGGACACATCCTGCGGGCTCCGAGGTCTGCAGGCAGCTGCTGGAAAAGCAGCTCCACTGGGATCTCAGGGAGGCTAGGAGGGAGCTGGTCAAGCAGGGTGGGGAGAGACCAGTCATTTGTGGAGGAACTGAGGGGGCTTCAGGCAGCCGTGGGAAAGGGCCCCACCTGGACGGCCAGACAGGAGGTCAGGATGCCTGGAGCAGGAGGGGGGGTGGCCCACAAACAAAGGCCCCACCCCTTTGTGGCTTGCCAAAGCAAGCAGAGGCAGAGCCCCCTCCCCTCTTCTCCCAACCACCCCTTGCAGGGGACCAGCCTCAAAGACTCCATGGCCGACCCCCCCCACCTGCCGCTTGGCCCCTCCCCTCTGGCTTCTGCCAGGCCAGGTGGAGTGTTGGCACAAAGGCAGAGTTTGATTTGGGGACCCACACACACCCCACAGCAACTTCTGTTGCTGCTCCCCTTCCTTCCTTCCTATGCAAAAGGGTTGGCTGCTGGGCCGGGGCGGGGGCGGGGATGGGAATGGACGGGCGGACTCACGGACACAGCGCTCCTCGCTCTCATAGTAGCCATTGCAGCAGTGATGGCGCCTCCTGTAGTCGATCTTTACGCCTTGCCGATAGGCTACCTTGTAGAGAACCCTGCGCGAGGCCAAAGGGTTAGGGCCTGCAAGGGCGTACCCACCATGCGGCAAGTTAGGGCAGCTGCCCTACTCTAGAAGCAGGGCTGGTGGGCAGAGGCGGAGCACAGCCCGGCGGAGCGCGAGTTCGCCGTTCCCGCCCGCCACGCTGCGCCCTCCCTCCAGCTCCCCGTCGCGCCCTCTGGCAAGGCCAAGCGCGGCGGGGAACCAGAGAGCGCGGCGCGGCGGGCGGGAACGCTGAACTCGCGCTGCGCTGGGCTGGGCTCCGCCTCCGCCCACCAGCCCTGCTTCTAGGGAGGGGCACAGCCCGGCGGAGCGCGAGTTCGCTGTTCCCGCCCACTTTGTGGCCCCTCCCCTTCCGTGCCTTGGCCCCTCCCCTTGCCCCCCCTAGTTTTGATCCTGGGTACGCCCATGAGGGCCTGGCCTACCTTGCAGGGTGGGCTGCTGCGGCCAGGGTCTAAGGAAGTTGCTGCCCGCATTTGTGGCAATGGAGGAGGAGGAGCAGCCCCCTTCTCCTTCCTTTCCTCCTGATGCCTCCCCCGGGGGGCGGGGTTAGACATTGCCAAAGGACAACTGGGAGAGGCAACAGCCCTGCTGTGGAAGGGGGAAGCCCTCAAGGCGAAGATCTCCCTGCTCCCACTTGGAGCCGGGCCTGCCCGCTTGGCCAGAGTAGCCCTCTGGAACTCCCTGCTGCAGGAGCAGGAGGAAGCATCAGGCTTAGGCCATGGAACCTCAGATTGGAGCATCAGCAACAGCAGGCCTGGCCTGGCCATCTCTCCATGCATTAAGCCAGCACAAGGCCTTATCACCGCAAGACAGCCCCCTCCCCACCCGCAGCATCCCTGCCCTCCCACCTCCCAGGTGGATAGGCCCCTGGCTCTCCCGGGAGACCCTTGAGGCCAGCACCCAGCATCTGCCGTTGCCCACCCCGCTTTCCCTGCTGGAGAAATGCAAAATGCAAGGAGGAGCCGGGCTCTTACTTGTGGCGAGTGCAGGTCTTGGCGAAGGGCCACGTGCCGTCGCAAGGCTCCTCGAAGGCCTGGGAGTATGGCTGCACATAGGACTCCTTGGAGGGGGTTGTGAAGCTGCGAGAGGGGAGGGAGGAGAAAGGGAATCCTCTGCGGGCCACTGACCTGGCTTGGCTGGCCACCGAGAAGTCAGCGGAAGCAGATCCACAGATCACAAGCAAAAACAAGCTGGATCCCGCTCCCCAACCACATTTAAATAAACACCCACAAAACACTTGCTCAGTTTAGATTTCTACTCCTGAGAAGAAAAGGGAGGCACCCTTTTACTTCTGATTTATTTCAGATTTTTATTCGAATGGCACTGAAATGCAGTGGGAGCCCCACAAGAAGAGGGGTGGCGGCCGAGGGGTGGCTGGGCTGAAAGAGAAGCCCTGAGACCTTTGTCCCATGGGCAGGGGTTATTCAACTGAGATTCGTGCATTGCGGGGGGTTGGACTAGAGGACCATTTGGGTCCCTTCCCTGGCAATTTGCAGCCAAATCAGAAATGCATGTCTTGCAAGACACGTGCAGGGCTAGTGCACACGGAGTTCCTAAACTTCCTAGAGGGGGCCCTCTGTATGTGGCCCACTTCCCCAGCCTCCTCTGAGAGGTTGTATTTGTGTTTATCTGTATGCACACACCTCGAATATATATCATATATCGTAAACTGCCCTGTGAGCCTTGGGTGAAGGGCGGTATAGAAATTTTAATAACAACAGCATTTGAGCTGTGATGATCCCTCTGCCATGTGATCCTTATTCCCACCCACTTCCTGATGCATTCCAAACAAACACTCCAAGTCTCCCTAGTTTCTCACCTTTCCCAGTAGCTGCACACGTTGGGGTCGCTGGGACTGAGCAAGAGGCCCCAATCCAGTCGCATCCACAGCAAGAGAATGGAGTACTGAATCATCCTAAGGAGGAGGAGGGAGGAGGGCAGGTCAGTCACTATGAGACAGGAGGGGCCTCCAGATACGCTTCCTCCTCTCCCCAAACACCATCCAAGGGAAGCCGCCTGAGAATTCAGCTCTCAGCCCTGGCCTTTGAAGTGAGGGGCAGCCCAGGAGAGGCGGGGCTGGTGCCCCACGGCCCACGTTTGGCCCACGTTTGGCTCTGCAGACCGTGGTCCAAAGGGGGAAAGTCATCTGTCACAATTATCTTGTATCTGGCATGAGAGATTGATCGAGGCTAAATACAGCCTTGCAAGTGTGCTGAATGCTCTGTTGCCAAGGCAACACAAAACTGAGGAAGGGCCAAACAAAGAAACATTTTGGGTACTGAAGATACTGGTATTACTGCCCCAGCATCCTCTGCTGAAGGAGAACCAAGCGCTCCCTCCCTGTGGCCATCAGGCTACTTGTGCTGATGCCAGACAGGCTGGCAGGTGGAGGATTAAACTCCTTTTGCACCTGCAGTGAGTGACTCTGGGCTCCAGGAACATTTCTGCACACCTCCCAAGTCCAGCCCAGCCAGCAGCTGCACATAGAATCCAATTGTTTAATTAAAACAAATCAGTGCAGGTTCAGACTCAAGAGGTTGGATGGCCATCTGTTGTGCATGATTTGGCTGAGAATCCTTCATTGCAGGGGGAGACTAGATGGCCCTTGGCAGATAGGTGAAGAGATCAGTGATGTTGGGTCTCTGCAAAAGTTGCCACCTGACTCTGCCAGGCAACATACATTATTCTCTGGATTGCTGCCCTCATGTTCTGTTCTAAAAGAAGAACTTCCCAGATTTCCCTTGATGCCCCCTGAAGCCCCCACCCCTCAATGCCAATGCCAGCTGTCCAGCTCGGAGATAAACACAGGAAGCCCCCAGTGAAAACAGGAAGTGAGCAGAGAGAAGGTTTTCCTGTCTCACCTCCAGCCGGAGTTACCTCTAGATGCCCAAGTGGAAAGATGAGCCCTGGAGCCAAGCAGTTCCATCTCTCCACACTCTCCGAGGATGGGGGTGTTGGGAAGGGCATTTATTCTACAGCAGAACGGCCCCTCCACACCCCATTTCTTTCAGGCCAGCTGCAGCCACCCACACGCAGGAAAAATGCAGCAGGCTTGGAGGGGAACTTCATGGCTCCTTTGCATCTCACCTCCTGCCAAACATTTCTCCCACACAGATCCCGCTCGCCGAGCCCATCCCAGGACACAGGAAGCCCCTTCCTGGCCTTGTGCTGGGCGGACTCTGCCTCTGTTACGGGGCCACTCGCTCCCTATGGCAAATCCATCCTCCACAGCAGCACAGGCTCCTGATGCGGCCGCTGCTCATCTCTGAGCTGATTGCTTG
Organism: Zootoca vivipara; assembly: GCF_963506605.1. Classification (NCBI taxonomy): domain Eukaryota; kingdom Metazoa; phylum Chordata; class Lepidosauria; order Squamata; family Lacertidae; genus Zootoca; species Zootoca vivipara. The sequence goes on from NC_083292.1 coordinate 42,092,613, forward strand.
TTTCCTGCAAAAGCCTGTTTTCCAAACCGGAATGCAAGCTGGCGCCAGGAGACCAGGAGATTGCGTTGTATCCCTCAACCGTGCAAACATTTTGAAGGAGGCTGAGCAGACTTTCCCCGGACACCCTGAGTGCTGCTGCTTCTCAGTGGCTTGTATTTTGGTCTGCCTGCACCTCCTTCCCGACCAGTCCGGTCCATAGCTGGACAGGTTCTGCCATCAGGGGAAAGCATGTTTCTTGGGTCTACTTCATGTGCCCTTTTGCCACCCTGATGGCTGCAGCGCCTCTCGTTTACGGGAACAAGGAGAGCGAGCTGGCAGCAGCATCCATCGCTGTCAATGAGCTGGTCATTAGGGGCCACTGTCACCCCCTCCCCCCCAAGGCTCAGACGCGCTAGTTGAGGTCAGGCAGGTCCACTCTCCCTGTTGATCTTCTGGCACCTGTGGTAGACCTCACCCCCCCCCTCCATTCCAGCGGGAATTTAAACTGAATTCTGACTTCATAGTTTTAACAGTTTTTTTGTTTTCTTTGCATTGAATCAGGATGCGGGTGGCGCTGTGGTCTAAATCACAGAGCCTAGGGCTTGCCGATCAGAAGGCCGACAGTTCAAATCCCCGTGATGGGGTGAGCTTCCATTGTTCGGTTTCAGCGACTGCCCACCTAGCAGTTTGAAAGCATGTCAAAGTGCAAGTAGATAAATAGGTACCGCTCCTGCGGGAAAGTAAATGGCGTTTCCATGTGCTGCTCTGGTTCACCAGAAGCAGCTTTGTCATGCTGCCCACATGACCCTGAAGCTGTCTGCTGACAAACACTGGCTCCCTCGGCCTATAGAGCAAGATGAGCGCCGCAACCCCAGAGTCGTCTGCAACTGGACCTAACGGTCAGGGGTACCTTTACAGTACCTTTACCTTTGCATTGAATTACTTGCACGCTGCTTAGGGATGATTTCAGTTACGCTATCAGAACAAATTAAATTTTAAAAAATGAAAGGAAAGACTCCTCCACTATTAACGCTATGGACATATCATGTGTGTGTTTGTGTGTGTGTGTTTTATCTCACTGTTAAACATTGTAGGAGTTTTTAAGTTCCTGGAAATTTACTACCTTGGTCTGTCAAACAGGAAAAAGTGTCCTCTGTTGCAGTTAGGAGGTCTCAGTCTCAGCAGGTCTCAGCTGTTAAAGGGTTACTTGCACCTGCTTACCTGCCTCCCTAAGTGGCTGCCCTATGTGTCCCCCTCCCTTTGGCAGCAACTCTCCTTGGTTATTTGCTGAGCAAGCTGTTGCCTTTGGGTCCCCCCCCCCAATCCCTCCTGCCCGTCCTCCTGATGCTGGAAGTGGAGTGGGGTGGTATAAGAGTAGACCCTTAGGAACACCCAAAGGTGCTCTGCACAGTTAGCCCCACCCACTCCAGGATCTGAGCTGGGGAGGCCTTTTTTGGAGGGGGAAAATGTCCAGAAATTGTGAAACCAGGGAGGAAAAAGAAAGCCCCACCCCCCATATGTTTTTTGAGATGGGCAGGAGGGAGATGCTCCCAGGGATTGAACCCAGGACCATTCACAAGCATTACAGAACCACCACCCAAATGACAACAGGGACCAGGGGTGCCAATTCAAATAAAATAGGGGGGGCAGGTAAGCCCCGCCCTGCATAAGCAATCACATGACACGATGCACACACACTATTTGAATTGTAATGCCTATCAACTGGGGGGGGGGGCTGGCCCCACTCAAATATTTTATTGGGGGAGCTGAATCCCCTTTGGCTCCTAGGGTGCTCAAGATATTGCTGGAGAATTCTTGGTGGAAACAGACCGGTGACCTAGGTCTGAAGAGGGGAGGGGAGGCTGCTCAAGGGCCCAGAGCCCCCAAGTGGCCCAGGGGGGGGGCCTCACACTGCTGAAAATGCTCTTTCTTTTTCAGACAGTCCCAGTAATGGTTAAGGATGACTGCCTCAAAAGATGGCAAAAGGATATTTCTAAGTTTGTGGGGGTGTGTGTGCAAAAGGCCAAGGATTAAACATAATATACTTACAGACACCAAAGAAAGAGGAGGCTTTGCCCTCCCAGATCTTAAATTGTACTACGAGGCTGCATGTTTGGTTTGGATTAGGGACTGGATAAAATTGGAAAACGAAGCAGCATTAGATTTGGAAGGCCATGACAACAGATATGGTTGGCATGCATACTTATGGTATGGGAAAGGGAAAGTACATAAAGGATTCTACAATCATTTAATCAGGAGATCATTAATGAGAGTATGGGAAAGATACAAAGATCTAATAGAACAAAAACACCATGTTGGTTATTACCAATTGAAGCATCGTTACTCAAACCGCTTGGCAAAAAGGGAAAGTGGCCTACATACAGAGATTTATTGAGAGATCAAGAAGGAAAATGGAAATTAAAAGATTACGATGAAATTAAAGACTATGTTCAGAGTTGGTTGCATTACAGACAACTAAATGAGATGTATAAGGAAGATAATAAAAAAGGATTTAGTTATACAGTCTCTAGATTCCAAAAGGAATCTAGAAGAAAACAGGAAGATATTGAAGAAAGCATATAGCATTCTGCTAGAATGGGAAACGAAATATGAGGAGGTTAAATTGGTTATGATTAAATCGGCGCAAGATATCAGACATAATATACAATTTGAAGACTGGGGGAAATTGTGAAAAGTAGATTTAAAATTTACAGGCTGTTCTCTTTTGAGGGAAAACTACATGAAAATGATGTATAGATGGTACATCACACCAGTAAAAATGGCAAAAATGTACAAAATTGGGTCAAATAAATGTTGGAAATGTAAAGAGAAAGAAGGAAATGTAAAGAGAAAGAAGGTGGTGGGAATGCAGAGAAGTCAAAAAAAATTGGGAGATGATATATAACGAACTGAAAAAAATGTTTAAAAGGACATTTGTAAAAAAAAAACCCAGAAGCATTTTTGTTAGGGATTTTAGGACAAGACCTGCCAAAGAAAACAAAGAACTTATTCATGTATGCTACAGCAGCAGCAAGAGTCCTGTTAGCACAAGGATGGAAGAATGAGGAAGTCCCAACGAAAGAACAATGGCAAGAAAAACTGATGAGCTATGCAGAACTGGCAAAGTTAACTGTAAGGGGAAGAGGTTATAGAGAACCTCCTCCTCTCATCAGGAGCAGTCCATCTCCAAGCAGTCAGGAAAGTGCGGGGTCTGAAGGGGCTAGTCAGGAGACGGAGAAGGAGTGCCAGGTCTCTGGCAGCATGGGAGAGCCCCTGCGCTACAGGTGGGAAGAGAGAGAGGCGGGAAGGGTGGACAGGGAGAAAGCAGATCGTAGACCCTTCTCCCCGACACCGGAATTAAGGAGGAGGAGAAAGGGGAGGAGATTCACTGTCCCGAGGCTTTTATGTTGGTCAAAGTCGCAAAAAGGGGCAGTGCCGGATTCTGAAACGGAATGAGAAGCCATGAACCGACAGCTCACTACACTGTAAATAACGTGCACCAATAAAGACTTTTGAAAGACAAGTATGTGGAAGCTCGTTACTCAAGAGTAGTCTGAACAACCTCTAACATTAACATACAGTACAAAATACGAGAGAAGGACAACCGTGACTTCAAGGAAAAACTTTTTACAAACTATTTAAAAAGACAACGAAAGGACTTGGACTCCTTGGCGGGTTTTGAATAAACATCCACAATTTATTAGTAGAACATAGGATAGATAAGGCAATGATACGTAAAACTTTATAACATGCAGAGAATAACATGTGTAAACAAACCAGAGAGGGGAGCTGAGGGAAGTTTCTGGAGGGTGGGAGAGGGAGGGAGGGGAGGGTATAAAAAGAGGGGGAAATGTAATTGGTTATATTGATTGATAATGTGTTTTGTTACATTTGTTCAATAAAAATATTTTTAAAGGGGAAACCCTCGCTGCAGCAGCGGAGCATAAGCTTGCACTGCCCAGGGCAGGCATGCTCCCTAGGGGGGCAGAATGCACAGCTCCCCCCTTTCCCCAGATGGCTGGGGTAGGCTTGGGAGTCGTGGGAGGGTGGCACGCCAAATGCTCCCCCCCCCAGCAAAGACACCTGGGGCGAACCGCCCCCCTGCCCCCTTCCTCCGTCCCTGCCCCGCTGGGCAGCGTATACGCCACCACAGAGAAGGGGGGGGGGACACACGCATCCAGGAGTGCCTGGAACTGATCAGACCAGAGGGCTCCTCCCGCTTTTGTGTAGAAGATACACATTCAGCCTCTGCTCCCCACCCTCCTGTGCTGGGACCACCCGTGGAGGAGGAGGAGAGGGGACGGCCTTGGTGGGAGGCTGTATTCCCAGCCCCCAGCCCCTGCAAAGCTCCAAAAGTCACTTATAGAGAGCGGGAGGCAGGTGGGGGCGGATTCCCGGCTGGGGGGGGTGAGGGATGGGAGTTTCTAGGCGCTCCTGGCCGGCTGTGGCTGGACCTGCCCTGAAGCTTGGCTGGAACCCCACCCACACAAGAGTTCCAGGGCTTGTTTGGACCCTGGAGGGGCTCAGCCTGCCTGTGTGCGGCCCCCGCATTGCCTTCACAAACAGAACGTGATTCCTGCAGCTACAGCAGCAGAGAGGAGTTGGAGAGGGGCGGCCCCACCCACTCCCTAGCCCCAGAGATGCAGGAAGACGGGAATATTTCCCTGTTCCAGCTCTTGATTGTGAGGAGCAACTTGACTGCCTCCCTCGACATGGGCATCACATTCTGCCAAGGAAGACCCTGGGAGATGCTTCCTGCAGACTGATCCTCTGCAGGGGGGACGGAGGCAGAACGACGCAAGTTGCAGCCAGAGCAACACAAGAAGTCAGACCTTTATGATAACGTCAGAGGAGCCATGCCCTGCTGGATCAGGCCAGAGGGGCCCCATCACAGTACAGCCCCCTGTTCTCCAAGGAGCCAGCCAAATACTCCAAAGGGGAAGCCCATGAGAGAGTGGGGCGTGAGCAAGAGCAGCAGCTCTCCCCACTTGGGATTCCCAGAAGCTGGTATTAAGAGGAGCACCACCTCTGAAACTGGAGACAGCATCTAGTAGCAAGACCACCTTAAGAAGATCAGCTGCAGCAGCCAATTTGACCCACCAGCCTGTCCTCACAGTGGCCAACCAGATGCCCATCACAGGAGCCAGAGGAGATGAGACTGAGGGACCCTCAAAGCAGGCCAAAAGCGGCTAAGATGCCGCAGAGTCTGGATGGCAGAGGCTGGTCCAGGTTCTGAAATAAATTCAGTGGCTGCAAGCGTCTTTCTTGGAAGCTCTGCAGTTGAGCTCTGCTTTGCCCTTTCAAGGCCCACATCTGGACTGCATCAGCCCCCCTGTTGTGGCTTTTTAGTGTAATTAAATACCCCTCCCATTAATGCTTGTGGTGCACATTTCTCTAGTTCCTTCTGCAACTGACTGGAAACAGGAAATGACCCCTGGAGCTTCCCCATCCCAGTACCAGCTGGAGGTTGCTGCGTGGGAAAGAGGGGCTGCCTACCTCTGCCGCTCTCCCAGCCGTGCCAAGGACACCAGCGCTGCAGCCTTCCTTGTGGCTGGGAATTGCCAGGAAGAAGGTGGCCAGAAATGGGGATATCCCATCCCTGCCTGCTCTTGAGTTGCCCTGAAGGGCAAATATGTCAGAGTGCACTGAAGTCAGGCCAGCACTTCCACACAGCACCTGGCTGCTGCTCTTTGGACTGCTGAGTTAGCTGCCAAAAGGTCACCTGTGGGGCCTGAATGGGGAGGCAGGAGGGTATTGTGGAGGGTCCCCCACTGTCACCCTGCAGCTCCTCCTCACCCAATTATGGCCTTTTATTTTGGCCTTAGACAAAAATGCTCATTTTGTACAGGGCTACAAGCAAAGGCCTGGATTGAATGGGGACCACTGCTTGCCCAAGACCCCACTCCAGAGAGGGGAATGTTGTTTGGCATTAAGAGGGAGGTGCTGCTCCCCTCTTGGGGGGGATTCCAGAATGTGATTCCCCAAGTAGTGCCAGAAGGCTGCAAAGGGGGGCTTTTGCTTCCTTGGTGGTGAGCCTTGCTCTGCCAAGCAGAGTTGCCTGCTCAGCTCCAAAGGGAACGCCTGGGAAGAGGAGGAAAGTTGAGGGGGGGGGAGTGGGAAGGGGAGGCCTGGAGGGCATTGAGGTGGCGCTTGGCTGGCCTGGAAGAAACAGCCTGCAGGGTGTCAGGGGAGCCTCTCAGCCAGCCCTGGTGGTGGTGGTGAGATGGGATGGAGGGGGAAGAGAAGCTGGCTTGAATTACAGCTAAATTGTCACTGCGTGGGAAGCAGGGAACCTGCCAGGAGCCCCCGCCCCACCTCTCTCTCACACAGTCAGAGTCCAGTGATGCCAGAACTTCCCGGTTTCTCTGGCTAGGGTGGATCTCCGAGCAAGAACATTCCTTGAAGGCCCACGGGGACATCCTTAATGCTTGTGGATCAGCTGGCCTGCTGCCCCAATTGAGAGACCCAGCAAATCTAATGCAGCTGCTTAACTCCTACGCTATGGACCAGCCCAGCCCCAAAGCATCATGGAAGGTGTGTTTCTAAACATGCACCCGTGCAGGCTAGATTTAGAGAGGACCACAGAATTGTAGAGTTGGAAGGTCCCCCCAGGGTCATCTAGTCCAACCCCCTGCAATGCGGCAATTGCATCCCAGAGTTGAACATTCTCCCTAAGATGGGACAGAGGCAGATCCCAAGAATCCTGTGGGAAAGCCTTTTTCCCTCTGGTAAGCCCAGGAGTCCACAGGCCCCCCGCCAACTGCAGCCAGCCAGCAGACTGGCCTGGGCAGCTCAGAGGGAGGGAACTCCTGCCAGGACCCACCCTTCCATGCCACTGTGTGCCGGCAGTGGGAAGAAGCACAGGCGCTAGTGCCAGGCTCCTCAGAGTGTGTGTGCCAGCCATGGTGCCGCATATTCCTGGAAAGGACCTTTCTGCCTTCCTTAACTGATGCTGCAGAGGAAAACCCTCCCTTCGCCCCCACTTGCCGCCTTTGTGTCGCTCATCTTAATGCTGAAGAGATGAGCTCCAAACCACAGGAATGGTGCTGCCAGCCTGAGGGAGGGCACCAGGCAGCCAGATGAAATTTAACAGGCAAAAATCTCAACCAAAAAACCGAAACAGCCCTGTTTGCCTGAAGTCAGCAAAAGCAGAAGGTTCCAAATCTCCAATACAGTACTGTATAAGTTTTCAGCTAAGAGAACAGAAACCACCTTTCATCCTAAATAAGATGATTCTTCCCCCTGCCACTCCTAATATTACATACTTGGAGCCAGTGCTTTTTTCTGGGGGGACGTGGCAGGGCATACCCCTAAACATTTTGTGAATGTAAGTTTGGCCTCATTGAGGGGCAGGAAAATGAGAGTACCCCTAAACATTTTTTTAAGAAAAAAAGCACTGCTTGGAGCCAATGCTATTTTTTAAAATGTGCATTAATGAAGCCCAGGACTCACAAGCGAGAATGACAGAATGTCGTCTCATTTAGCTTAAGGACAGCTGCTTACAGGCCCTCCAAGGGTCCCTATTTTCCAGGGAAAGTCCCGGATTTACAGAAGTTGTTCTGGTTTCTTATTTGATCCCAGAAGGTCCTGCTTTTCCTTAGGACATCCCTATTTTAATCAAAAAAATGTTGGAGGGCATGATAGGATGTCCCTCTTTTCATCTGAGAAATATTGGAGTGTGTGGAGTTAAGTAACTATAGATAAGTAACTATGAAACTTTAGAAGACATCTGAAGGCAGCCCTGTATAGGGAAGGTTTTTTAAAAAATGTTTAACATTTTGTTACATTCTTATATATGTTGGAAGGCACCCACAGTGGCTGGGGAAACCTAGTCAGATGGGCAGGGTATAAATACCGGTAGTAAAATACAGTAACAACAACAATTACTACTACTACTATTGAATAGGACACCCCTATTTTCACTGGAGAAATGTTGGAGGGTATGTGTTTAGTGTAGTAGTAAAGAAGAGGGCTACTGGTGGCTACAGGTTCAAGACAACAGGAAGTAAAATTGGATATCAAAGAACTCTAAGAGCTCTTGTTGGGCAGGAAAAGCTGGACTCTCCCCTCCTGGAAAAACTTGGATGGGTCCCTGGGACGGGGCTGCAGCAGAAGTTGGCTTGCTGAAGAGTCACGGTCAAGCATACAGTGTCAGAGCAGAAGAAACGTGTTGAGAGGAGAATGGCCTCACTGAGTGTTGGTGCTGACCTTTAAAGCCCTAAACAGCCTCGGTCCAGTATACCTGAAGGAGCGTCTCCACCCCCATTGTTCAGCCTGGACACTGAGATCCAGCACCGAGGGCCTTCTGGCAGTTCCCTCCCTGCGAGAAGCAAAGCTACAGGGAACCAGGCAGAGGGCCTTCTCGGTAGTGGCGCCCGCCCTGTGGAACGCCCTCCCATCAGATGTCAAAGAGATAAAGAGATAAACAACTACCTGACATTTAGAAAACATCTGAATGTAGCCCTATTTAGGGAAGTTTTTAATCTGTGACATTTTAATGTATTTTAATCTTTGCTGGAAGCTGCCCTGGAGTGGCTGGGGAGACCCAGCTGGATGGGTGGGGTACAAATAATGAATTATTATTATTATTATTATTATTATTATTATTATTATTATTATTATTATGGAAAGGAGAGAGAAAAGTGATGATGGTATGTGGCTCTTGCCCACAATGAGTCTCCAGGGTCTCAGGCAGAGAGGGGTCCCCAAAGCCACTAGCTTCCACTGCTGGAGGCTGAGAATGTGCCCCCAAGTTCTGGGCCCCCTTATCTCTTCCCCATTACTCATGGGGGAAGCTCATCAAGAGCCCCGCCTGCCGCTGACTGCTCTGACTCTCGCTCTGCCACACTTGCGTCGAGGCCACACTTCTTTGTCACTATGACTTCATTGCAGGAAGCACAGAGTTTGGGACAGAGCTCCACTGCCAGAGGGTGGCCAGGAAATGCCTGCAAGGGAACACATTTCCAGGAATGCTGCATATCTGCTGAGCACACGGACTGAGGCAAGCAGAGGCAGATCTCACACAGGCTGGCTCTCTAGGAAAGGAGCCTTGAGCAGCCGGACAGTTGGGAGGGGGGCTTTCATTTCATACAATGCTGCTCTCTCCCTCCTGTCCATTACCATCCCATGGAAGATAAACCCCTGTTCAAAATAAGTCATGCGATATTGAGGCACAAGGATGCATCTGAGTCCACTGGAAGCTTTCCACCTGGGGGTCCCCATTCCTTTCTTTACCTGTGGGGAATATATCTGTATCTACATCTCTCTGAGTCAACATTCAAAGAAGGCTATTTCATGGCCCAAAAGCTGAGGTAGGGAGAGACAGGTGCCTTCGAGGACCCTGCCTTTGGGAGGCACCGCTGAAAGAGAAAGACCCATTTCCAAGCGGAGATGCAAAGGCAGCACTGACCCTTGAGCCACCTCACCCTCGGGGCTTGGTGCCACTTCATAAGCCCTTCTTGCCAGCCAGCCACAAAACAAGTCCAACTCCATTGCATGGCTAGGGATGCCTGCACAGCCCTCTCCCAAGCCCCATGGCAGCCTGTGCCTTTGGGGGGTGCCAGGAGGGAAAGGAATGGCCAGGATCAGGCCCCCTTGAAATTACCCCCTCCAACCAAAAGACTTCCGGCAGCAGCTCAGGCTCTGGTGAGCTTCCATACGGAGACCCTTTCAGGATCAGGGTGCTGGGTTTCCTTGTCATTGTGGGAAGGAAGAGAGAGAGAGTAGAATAGCATAGCAGGCAAAGACTTGTTGCCTGTCCTCTGAAGTGCCTTCAGTTTTTTAGGAGGAAGGCTGAAAAGGGAATTTGTGAGTTTGCTCTAAATGCTGCGGTGGAGGGGACACAGCTGCCAGCCTCAGTTTTGGTCCCACCACTGAGAATCCCCCCCTCCATGCACCCCTCCTTTGGCCTTCAGCAGCAGGGCAAGGCCCAGAGGGACCTCACAGCATCAGGCATCTCTTCTTTATTAGCCGAAAGCCCCAGGGGAAGGGAATGAGCAAAAGTCCTGGGATCTGGGAACTGGCAAAGTACAAAGCACCACTCTCAAGGCTCCACACATGCAAACGAAAGAATTGCAGCTCATCCAAAGCTCTTCACATGGCATCTCCTGGGGGCCAAGAGGCAGGAAGGGCAGATTTCGGCTAGACATGTGGAGACAATGCCTGAGGGCAAGAGCCAATCCAGCTGTGGGGCCTCTGCCACCCCAGGAGGTGAAGGCATCTCCTTCGCTGGAGGTGTTTGGAGCAGGAGCTGGACACAGGCATGAATCTGCGCTGCTGGGTTACCACATTTCTGCCCTGACTCCTCTGACTTTGGTGATTCCAAGTGTCTTACACAGGATTCACCTGCTGCTCCCCCTACATACCCTCCCTTCCTCTTTCTGTTCCTCCCTCATTTCCTACCCCTTCCATCACCCACTCAGAGATAGGAAGCTGCTGTTTACTTGGAAAACACACATGACCCTCATCTCCATTTTCCTGTTTATAGGAAATGAGCAAGTGGATGGTGAGCAACTGAGTGTCAACGGCAGAGGAGAGATCGCACGAAAGGCAGCAGCACGGCTCAACAAGAGGGCAACTGGCTGGCAGGAGATGCCTCTGGCCGGATGTCCAAGACCAGGGCGGGGGCAGAATAATAGAATCTTAGTGTTGGAAGGTGTCTCAAGGGTCATCTAGTCCAACCCCCTGCAATGCAGGAATCTCAGCTAAAGCATCCATGACAGATGGCCATCCACCCTTCGCTTAAAAACCTCCAAGGAAGGAGAGTCCTCCACCTCTCGTGGGAGTCTGTTCTATTGTCAAACAGCTCTTAGTGTCAGAAAGTTATTCCTGATGTTAAGTCGGAATCTCCTTTCTTGCAACTTGAAGCTGTTGGTTCAAGTCCTACCCTCCAGAGCAGGAGAAAGCAAGTATGCTCCCTCCTCCATTTGACAGCCCTTGTTGAAGATGGCTATCACACCTCCTCTCAGTGTCCTCTTTTCCAGGCTAAACATGCCCAGCTCCTTCAAGCATTCCTCATAAGACTTCCAGCCCCTTGATCATCTTGGTTGCCCTCCTTTGCACACCTTCCAGCTCGTCAACATCCTTCTTAAATTGTGGTGCCCAGAACTGAACACAGTATTCCAAGTGTGGTCTGACCAAGGCAGAATAGAGTGGGACTAGACTTGATCTGGACACTAGACTTCTGAATAGCATTAGCTTTTTTTTTGAATTCTGGTCATTTTGAATTCTGTTTCTGTCTTCTGCGGCATTAGCTACTCCTCCCAGTTTGGTGTCATCTGCAAATTTGTTGAGCATCCCCTCAATTCCTTAATCCAAGTCATTTATAAAGACATTGAACAACAATGGGCCCAGGGCAGAACCCTGCAACACCCCACTTGTCACTTTTTTCCAGGATGATGAGGAACCATTAATGAGTACCCTTTGAGTTTGGTCAGTCAACCAGCTACAAATCCACCTGACAGAAGCAGGTCAGATGAGATTTAAGGCAGTGCATGTGGTTCTCCTGCACAGGGCAAGAGAAGGGGAAGCAGCAGCAGGAGGAGGAGGAGGAGGAAAGGCCCTGGGGTCCCAGCAGCACCTTAAAGGCAGTGAGGGTGTGGGCATGGGGAGGGGCAACAGAGAGGGAAGCGGAGGAGTAACAACGGAGGAGGGGGAAGGTCAGAGGCAGAGAGGACACCCCTTCTATCCACCAGGCCAAAGACTCAGAAAACGGCACGAAAAAGTGGCATCACTCCTTGAAAAAGAACTTTCTGGTACACAGTGGCCAGTGAATCAGCTTATGCCCTCACCCCACCTTCCTGCCCCACCCTGTCAGGGAAAGTAGGGGACTCCTCCACCCGCCTACAAATGCCCACAGTGATGCATTTTGTGCCCACAGTGATGCACTTCCTTTGCTGGCCTGGCAGATAGGAGGAGGAAGAGGAGATAGACTATTGGAAGACTCCACAACCCCCAGAGGGCGCCCATATGCCCAAGCGCCTGACAACAGAAGCAGCAGGGAGAAGTCACAGGACAATCCCCCCCATTGCTGGAGCTGAGACTTTCCTCTCCCAGTCATCTTGTTCTCTCCATGCTCATTCCTGGGCCACCTCCAGTTGCTCCTCTGGGGGGGGGGGTGTCTCTGCAGCTTGCTCAAGTGGGTGGTTTCAAAAGCAAGCCCCTCCACCTGCTGCCACCCCTGGAGAAATTCTCCTGCTCAAGCTCACCTAGTGGCCTGAAGCCACCAGCTCTTGCAAGAGGAACCAGCCAGTAGCTGCCTCGATTTAGGAAGAAGACAGGACATACTTGGGAAATGCTAGCTGGACAGCCGCAGGCAAGCAAGATCCCAGAGCAAAGCTCCTGCCCTCGTCTTGCCCACCCACCACTTGGCCAGTCCTTGTTGGAGCTGCTACCCATGCAATCGTTTAAAACAGGGGTGGCCAATTCCCAAGAGACTGCAATCTACTCACAGAGTTAAAAACTGGCAGTGATCTACCCCCTTTTTTGGTCAAAGTTGTTGACCTTTTTTCAAGGAAGGAGGAAGGCCCAAGGGGGGGGGGGTTGGGTCAGAGTTGTTGAGTTTTTCAGGGAGGAGGTAAAATGTTGAGCTTTTTTAAGGGGAGACACAGTTGTTCAGTTTATTTGGGGGAGCCAATGATCTACCAGTGATCTACCGCAGACACCCAATGATCTACCGGTAGATCACGATCTACCTGTTGGTCATGCCTGGTTTAAAACATGAGATACGGGGGAGGCAATACTGTAAGGGCTTCTGGAGTGCATTTAGACAGCCACCCCCCCCAAAAGGATGGACGCAGCACACAAATCAAATTCCGCCAGTTCCCCCCATTCAGAGGAGCACAACCCCCCTCTCACCCATCTTGAACTGATAAGCCTAAGCAACTTTGAAAGCAGGAACCATTAGCAGAAGCTCTTAGATCAGTATCCTGGAGAGAGTGCCTGTCTGTTGTGCCTGGTGGTCATTCCACTCTCTCCCCCCCCCCCCGCCCCAGGACTGCCAGAGCCTAGAGGGCTCCCGTTAGCCCTCTGCATGTTGCCACCAGGCACAGCTTTTTCCACCACAGAAGATCCTGGGCCTGTCACCTCATCCTGGGAGGGGACATTGTCACCATTCTTGGCCTCTGGTGCTCGCAAGGCCACTCTGGCCAAGCTGCAAGGCCTTCCCAACCAGCCCAAAGCTCCTTCTTCCAGTGCCCTGGCCTGGCAGTGTGTGGCCTTGGCTGGCCCAGGAGAGAAACTGTCAGGACCCCTGGTTACCTGCAAAGCATCCAGCCCACCTGGGACTTACCTGGTTCTTGCCAAGGGTCTGCCAGAGAATCCTCCTCCTCCTCCTCCTCCTCCTCCTCCTCCTCCTCCTCCTCCTCCTCCTCCTCCTCCTCCTTCTCCTCCTTGTTACCTCTTCTACAAGAACCTATCAATGCAAGGAGGGCAAAGGAAATAAGAGAGACTCAGAGCTGCCACTCTGTTTCTAGCCAGAATAGGACAGGCGAGACACCACCACCACCCCAGCTGCCTCTTTCTCCCCAGCCTGATCTGTTTGGCTCTGGGGCTTCAGTGGGAGTGAGAGAAGATGAAGTGTGAGATGGGAGGGTGGGAGGGAGGGAGGAAAGGCAGGAAGGGGCTGGGATCTGCTGTCGGCCCTCAGGAAGTTTTGACAAGGAAACTCAGCAGAGCGCTTGGAGAGGAATAATAAAAACACGCTTTTTTTCTTGGCAAGAGAACAAGATTGTTTGGAACACACAAAATATGCACTGAGAAAACAGCTCCCAGCCAGCCCCTCCTCAGCACTGTCTGAACCACCATCTGAGGTGGCCCCAAGGCTAGCATGATGGCAATGGGGGTCGGTGGGGGGTCGGGGAGGCGGAACAGAAGAGCAAGACCCAGCTGAGAAAAGAGGAATCTGCTTCAGTTTTGCTCTGTCATCAGGAACTTCCCAGGACCTTCTGAGCAGAGGGACCTCAGATATGAAAGCTAGGAGCTAAATGGCACCTTAAACCTAGGTTATGGGTGCATAACGGAATGTCTAGGCATGCTTTTTAATAACAAGAATACAAAGTTGAAAATGAATGAACTGCAGCTAAAGTTATGTTCCTTTTAACATGGTCTAGTCCTTCCCCTGCCCACTCTCCTAATATTCTTAAAAGGGTCTCTTCTCCAGCCTTCAGAGAGTGGCTGGAAGTAGGGAGGCAGAAAAAGGTCCTCCTTTCCATCCACACTGCAGTTTTAATCTGAAATGTTAGGCACAGTACTGTGCCCAGAGCTCAGAAACTGCTTACGCTAATGAAATTCCCTGTCGCAAAACGCACCTAGAACAATGGGAGTTTCGAACGCTGGCCCTGGACTGGGGGCTGCTTCTTGGATTATACTGATCTGTTGATTTTTTGAAAAGCATTCTTGAAACATCAGCACCAAACAGAATCTCTGGAGGAAACTGAAATCATTGAGAGATGAGGGAGGAGCAAAGGGGACCAGGGAGGCTGGTGGAGCTCAAGACCAGAGTGGAGGGGGAGCAGGAGCCGGAGGCCAGGGGTGCAGGGAGGGTCTTGCTCAGAGCCATCACAGATTGCCTGGGGAAAGAGTGGCAGGCTCTGAGCAGCCTCAGTTTTCCCCACCTGTGAAATTGGACCAGCTGGGCAACTGGCTGTCGTGTCCACCCTCCCTGCAAACAAAAAGGAAGCACCAAAGGGAGGACATTATTGTGACTTTATTGCATTGTATCAATTTTTTAAAATGAATTTGTCATTGTTTGTCTTATTTATATTCATATACTGCTGTGTTTTATGTTAGAGATTTCAATAATGCTGTTTGTGATTATTGTGAAACACTTTGAGGTCAACATTTGTTTTTGGATGAGCGAAATACAAATATTAAATCAAATCAAACCCTGCTTTTCTTCCTAACTTGCCTTTTACTTTGTATTTTTTTATTCGGCTTTTTTTTTAGGTGCAGAGGGTGACAGTGAACTACAACAGCCCTGCCATGTAGTCTGCTCTCTATACTGCACGGTGGGCAGGCTGAGGCAGTAAGATAGAACAACCCTGTTGTGTAGACCACTTGTATTATGATGCTCTATTGCTGTTTGGAGGAGGATTGTGGCTGAGAACAGTTTACAACAGCCACATGGTGTAGTCCACTCTCATTTTGCCCCTAAGGCAGCTTGGTGCATGTGGTTGAGAGGTGGGGTGGCAGTGGGGGGCTCACAGCAGCACTGCAGTGCAGGCCACACTTTCTCCCTACAGGCAGCCTCCCTTTTCTCTTTTCATAGCTCTGTAACTGGAATTGCATGCAGGGAAGGCGTGCCTTTGAGCATATACAGACCACCACCCAAGGCCCAACACCCCATAGGGGTTTTGTTGGGGGGGAGGGGAGAGTGAGCGAAAAAATTGCCTCTACTGCTTTTGGTCTGTCCATCTTTTCTGCCTCGCTTATCTTTGCTGGTGGCAAAGTAAACTGTTGGAATACTGTATGCCAAGTTGGCAAAAACGACAGAAAAACTGAGAAGTCACACTGATCAAACATTTACTAGGAAATGGGACATGTATATAAAATATATATATATCAAGGATTACTGTAATAACATGTCAGTGGCTGCCCTAGAATGACTTCTGTGGTATGATGGATAATTATAAGAGAATATAATATTGATGAAAATTAACAAAAGAAAATTAAAATAAACAGTGGGCTAGATAGACTAAGTGGTAGATACATGATGGGGTGACGGGAAGTCGCTAGAAACTCAAGAAGAATGTAATGTGATGTGATGTAACAAATATTACCATTTTCATTTCTCTCTTCTGGATAACCCCTTTGTTTGTTACTTCTTTTAAATCTCAATAAAGCATTAAAGAAAAGCTTTGCTGGTACACCTCCCCCCCCCAAAAGCCAAACTTCAAAGGCCCTAAGGAAGCCTACCCTGCAGGGCTGCTGGGAGTAATCTTCCGTCTCTCAAAGGGTGATGGGAGCTCCTCCCGCCGTGAACCCCTAGAAGAAAAGGACTGAGCGCCTTCTTTGATGCTTGCATGGCGTGCGTCTTCTTTTTAAAAGCCCCTTTTCACACGACACTGTGCCTGGATTGCGGCCTTTCGCCCCGCTTCTCTCTTTTCTGCGAAAGGGGAGAATTGCAAAGAAACTGAAACAGAAGCCTAGACAGGCTTGTGCTGGAAGGAAATGAGAGAAAGATGCGGAGGGGCGGGGGGGCGAGCGAGAGAAGCTTATTTTTGAAATGCGCCAACTGTTTAATTAATAGGCATTTTTTAAAAAGAAAGAAAGAAAATTGTTTAAACACTAAGAAATGGGATGATAAGCTCTGGGGTTTGCGCCTCTATATGGATCCCAAAATATGCGATTGTTGGAGTTCAGAGGAATCCCTCATCCAGATCTTGTGTAGAAGTGAATTTTCTCCACCAGAAGAACGAGCTTCAAAGTTTTACTGCAGAACCGTCTTAAATACTAGTTACAATAAGACAAATGCTACGAAATACCAAAGTAACACAATGCAAAAAGTTAATGCCGAGTCCACCAAGGGAAAAATGGAGGCTTCTTCCCACCCCCGCCGCGCCGCGCCACGCCACTTCCACTTCTCCCTTGAAAACCAGGGACTCTGCTGAATGCAGGCACGTCCGAGTCCCTCGCCCCGTCTAACACGGGACCGGAATCCGGAAAGCGACGGGAGCGGAGCCCCTGATTGGCCACCAGGTGGCGCGCTCAAGCCGCCATAAGCGGAAGGGAAACGCCGCGTCTCCAAATGGAAGAGAATGGGACCAACCAACCCATGGAGAAGGAGAGATGGTTGTGGTCTTCCTCCACAGACGGGGTCGAATGCCAGTTGCTGGAAACCACGGGACCATGGCGGATTTTGTCTTTGAGCTCTCAGAGTTCATCGGCGCCCCCGCCTGCCTCTGCCGCTTCTCCGTTGTAAAGCATTGATTGCTGTGGCGCCCCCTGCCGGGCGCTCTGTGTTGCCGCGCCGGTCGCGACCCTGAAACCTCCTTTGGAAGAGAGGGCTGTTCTCTTGCTCGGATCCTGCTTGCGGGAGAAGAGAAGGCTGGGCCATATGGGCCCCCTGTGGCCTGATCCGGCAAACTCTTTCGAAGTTCTTATGAGCGCGCAGCCCCGAGCCTGATCGTGCCCTGTTGACCCTTGGGACGGGAAGCATCCACGGCAAAACTGCAGGGACGAATGGAGCTTTGGAGGTCTTTAAGCAGAGGCTTGACAGGCATATGTCAAGAATGCTTTGATGGTGTTTCCTGCTTGGCAGGGGGTTGGACTGGATGGCCCTTGTGGTCTCTTCCAACTCTATGATTCTATGATTACTGACTGAAGAAATGCCAAAGCCCCTTCCCCAACCACCTGGGGCCCCCAAACTCTCCCCCACCTGCTGAACAGAAACACCTCTGCCTCCAGGTATCCCACTTCCAGCCCTGCCAGGTGGTCCACTCACTCTCTTTATTATCTTCTCCATTAGGCTTTGGAGAGGCAGTCCTAGGATCCACCCCCCCTCCTCTTGCAGTGCAGAGACCGACCAGCTCTCCTATCTCTCCTCCCCCCCCCCCCGCACTGGGCAACCACAGCCTGTGGCCCAGAGGGCTGGAGGGGGAGAAGAGGGATACTTGTCCCATGGCCACTTGCTCAGGAGCTGCCTGGCCTGGATGAAGGTCAGAATCTGCCCCCACCCCTTGACTGCCACTGCCACAATCATTTACAATTACCTAGGAGGAAGGGGAAAACCTGTGATAGATAAGGAATGTCTTCTTGTACTGGTGGCGGCAGCAGCTGAGCTTTGCAGAGGCTTCTCAAGGGGGGAGGGCTTGAGCGTTTCAGGAGGGCCCCCAACACACACACACACACGGCATGCTTCCCCCTTTGAATGCCTTTGCAGACACCCCCCCCCAAGGCAGGGCCTGATCCACAGGGCGCCACCAGTGGGTTTGTTGGAGGTGGGAGGGGGTGCAGATGGATGAAGGCTGGGGTTTGTTTTTGGAAGGTGCAGCAGGACTTTTAAAAGGTGGTCCTAGCATGAAAAGGTGTACTTGGGCTTCCCAGCAAAGAGAAACAGAGTGGTAAAACACGTACAGCTTGGAGTTGAACTTGGAAGAGAGCAGGATTCGAATCCTACTACTTGGCCATGAAGCTTACAGGGTGTGACCGGTCACTGCCTCTCTTAGCCTCTCCTACCTCCCAGGGGATTAAAGGGGGGGGGGAGAGAGAGAGAGCCACAGACACCACCTAGAGCTCCTTGGAGGAAAAGTGGGCTATAGAAATGCCATGGCATAAGTAAATGAAATGAAATGTTTTGGGCCAAGTCATGGATTTTAGTTGCCTGTGGTCTCTGAGCTATTTTGGCACCAAACTGGGTGGCCACCACAGGTAGGACCCTGCTCCTCATCATGCCCCCTGCTTCCATGTTCCCCAAAGTCACACCTGGGACAGGAGTTGGGGGCCTATGAAGCCGTCTCTGCAATGTGGGATGAAACTCCTCCCCTCCAGCAAGGCAGCCCCCTCCCTGCAAAACCACTTGTGGAACAGAGGCAGCCTCTGGGTTGGAGAAGCCTCCACCTCATCACACACAGCTCAGCTTGCCAAGTGCCAACTGCAACTGAAAGCAAACAATCACCCCTCACAAAGCCATTTTCCAGCCCTCTTGCCAATTAGTGCATTAGTACTGTACTATAACCAACCCCCCCCCCCCCGCTCATTTGCCATTTCACTTCCTGGAAGAGATGACAGGAACATCCTGTGTGTTTGTGTCTATCCAGGTTTTCCAAGCCAGAAAGATGGAAAAATATTCAGCACAGCCTGGGGGGGGGGGTGTCTGTGGACAGTCGAAGCAGTGCAGGGGCACTACCCTGCAATGGCATATTTTGCTGGCCTAGAGGCAGCCTGGAAAGGATGGCCAGGAAAGGCAGCTCGGGCAGCTGGAGGTGGTGGCTCTGAAATGGAAACAGCCATGATCTTGCCCCCCCCCAGCCCTCCCTCCCTGTGGAATTTCGATCGACTCCTCTGACATGACAATCAATAACTTTCCTCTCCCCCTCCCAGCCCTCGTCATATTGGGAGACATTAATAACTTCAGCTCCTGAGCGCATTAGCCTTGTCCACAGGGCATGGCCAGAGTGACCGTGGGTGCATGTAGGAGGGGAAAGAAAAGAAGACACACACACCCTGCACAAGAAATGGCTAGGAGAGGCTGGAGATGAAGGGAAGCACCCTCAGTGCCAAAGCCTGGATGCAAAGGGCTGGGGGGGGGAAGGATCCAACCCAGTAACCTTGATTGTTGCTGCTTTGGTTCATGGCAAGGTAATGTTTGTGCCAAACACACACATGGCAGCGGGGGGGGGGGGTTAGGGAGGCACATTGAGGGGTTCAGGCAGGGTCAGGGAGAAGAAAGCTCTCAGCAGCCACTAGTCAAGATGAGAGAGTTTCACCTATTTGTTCCCCTGATTCATATATTTAAAGTAGATGGATAAATGAGCAAATTAAGTTAATTTGGATATGCAGAAAATATTTAAAAATAAATTTAAGGAGCTGCAGAAAGAGGGGGAAGGAAGTCAAGTCAGCTGAGCGTGAGAGAGAGCGTGAACAAGAGCGTGTCCCCGACAGCCGGAAACTGCATAAGCCAAATTGGAGCAGGGAAGCCTTATGTTCTTTTAAGTTGAGGCTGCTTGAGTTGCAAGCCTCAACCTCCATTGCAAGGGGTTGGCCTAGATGCCCCTCAGAGGTCCTTTCCAAATCTGTGATTCTGTGATCATCCCACAGTCGTATTCTCAAACTCTGCTTCCAGTTGATGTATAGATGAAATTAGGGATTATAAAGCATGTACTGTACTTAACCCCTTCATGGATCAATGCCTTGTCGTGGCGAAGGGGCTTGAATAACTCAGAGAAGCTATGAGCTATGCCATGCAGGGCCACCCAAGATGGACAGGTCATAGTGGAGAGTTTTGACTAAACGTGATCCACCTGGAGAAGGAACTGGCAAGCCACTCCAGTATCCCTGCCAAGAAAACTCCATGGACAAAGACAACAGGCATATAAAAGTTATGACGCTGGAAGATGAGCCCCTCAGGTCGGAAGGCGTCCAACATGCTACTGAGGAAGAGCGGAGGACAAGTACAAGTAGATTCAGAGCTGATGAAGCGGCTGGGCCAAAGCCGAAAGGACACTCAGTTGCGGATATGCCTGGAAGCGAAAGGAAAGTCCGATGCTGTAAAGAAAAATATTGCATAGGAACCTGGAATGTAAGAACCATGAGTGGAGGTAAGCTGGATGTGGTCAAAAATGAGATGACAAGAATAAATATCGACATCCTGGGCATCAGTGAACTAAAATGGAAGGGAATGGGCGAATTCAGTTCGGGTGACTATCATATCTACTACTGTGGGCAAGAATCCCGTAGTAGAAATGGAGTGGCCCTCATAGTCAACAAAAGAGTGGCAAAAGCTGTAATGGGATGCAATCTCAAAAATGACAGAATGATCTCGATACGAATCCAAGGCAGACCTTTTAACATCACAGTAATCCAAGTTTATGCACCAACTACCGGTGCTGAAGAAAGTGAAATTGACCAATTCTATGAAGACCTACAACACCTTCTAGAAATGACACCAAAGAAGGATGTTCTTCTCATTACAGGGGATTGGAATGCTAAAGTAGGGAATCAAGAGATAAAAGGAACAACTGGCAAGTTTGGCCTGGGAGTTCAAAATGAAGCAGGGCAAAGGCTAATAGAGTTCTGTCAAGAGAACAAGCTGGTCATCACAAACACTCTCTTCCAACAACACAAGAGAAGACTCTACACATGGATATCACCAAATGGGCAGCATCGAAATCAGATTGATTATATTCTCTGCAGCCAAAGATGGAGAAGCTCTATACAGTCAGCAAAAACAAGACCTGGAGCTGACTGTAACTCAGATCATCAGCTTCTTATAGCAAAATTCCAGCTTAAACTGAAGAAAGTAGGAAAAACCACTGGGCCAGTAAGATACAATCTGGATCAAATCCCTTATGAATACACAGTGGAAGTGAGGAACAGGTTTAAGGATTTAGATTTGGTGGACAGAGTGCCTGAAGAACTATGGATGGAGGCTCGTAACATTATACAGGAGGCAGCAACGAAAACCATCCCAAGGAAAAGGAAATGCAAGAAAGCAAAATGGCTATCCAACGAGGCCTTACAAATAGCGGAGGAGAGGAGGCAAGCAAAATGCAAGGGAGATAGGGAAAGATACAGGAAACTGAATGCAGATTTCCAAAAAACAGCAAGGAGAGACAAGAGGGTCTTCTTAAATGAGCAATGCAAAGAAATAGAGGAAAACAATAGAATGGGGAAAACCAGAGATCTGTTCAAGAAAATTGGAGATATGAAAGGAGCATTTCGTACAAAGATTACCATAATCAAGGACAAAAGTGGTAAGGACCTAACAGAAGCAGAAGACATCAAGAAGAGGTGGCAAGAATACACAGAGGAATTATACCAGAAAGATATGGAGGTCTCGTACACCCCAGGTAGTGTGGTTGCTGACCTTGAGCCAGACATCTTGGAGAGTGAAGTCAAATGGGCCTTAGAAAGCACTGCTAATAACAAGGCCAGTGGAAGTGATGATATTCCAGCTGAACTATTTAAAATCTTAAAAGATGATGCTGTTAAGGTGCTACACCCAATATGCCAGCAAGTTTGGAAAACTCAGCAATGGCCAGAGGATTGGAGAAGATCAGTCTACATCCCAATTCCAAAGAAGGGCAGTGCCAAAGAATGCTCCAACTACCGCACAATTGCGCTCATTTCACACGCTAGCAAGGTTATGCTTAAAATTCTACAAGGCAGACTTAGGCAGTATGTGGATCGAGAACTCCCAGAAGTGCAAGCTGGATTTCGAAAGGGCAGAGGAACCAGAGACCAAATAGCAAACATGCGCTGGATTATGGAGAAAGCTAGAGAGTTCCAGAAAAACGTCTACTTCTGCTTCATTGACTATGCAAAAGCCTTTGACTGTGTCGACCACAGCAAACTATGGCAAGTTCTTAAAGAAATGGGAGTGCCTGATCACCTCATCTGTCTCCTGAGAAATCTCTATGTGGGACAAGAAGCTACAGTTAGAACTGGATATGGAACAACTGATTGGTTCAAAATTGGGAAAGGAGTACGACAAGGTTGTATATTGTCTCCCTGCTTATTTAACTTATATGCAGAATTCATCATGCGAAAGGCTGGACTAGATGAATCCCAAACCGGAATTAAGATTGCCGGAAGAAATATCAACAACCTCAGATATGCAGATGACACAACCTTGATGGCAGAAAGTGAGGAGGAATTAAAGAACCTTTTAATGAGGGTGAAAGAGGAGAGCGCAAAATATGGTCTGAAGCTCAACATCAAAAAAACCAAGATCATGGCCACTGGTCCCATCACCTCCTGGCAAATAGAAGGGGAAGAAATGGAGGCAGTGAGAGATTTTACTTTCTTGGGCTCCTTGATCACTGCAGATGGTGACAGCAGTCACGAAATTAAAAGACGCCTGCTTCTTGGGAGAAAAGCAATGACAAACCTAGACAGCATCTTAAAAAGCAGAGACATCACCTTGCCGACAAAGGTCCGTATAGTTAAAGCTATGGTTTTCCCAGTAGTGATATATGGAAGTGAGAGCTGGACCATAAAGAAGGCTGATCGCCGAAGAATTGATGCTTTTGAATTATGGTGCTGGAGGAGACTCTTGAGAGTCCCATGGACTGCTAGAAGATCAAACCTATCCATTCTTAAGGAAATCAGCCCTGAGTGCTCCCTGGAAGGACAGATCCTGAAGCTGAGGCTCCAATACTTTGGCCACCTCATGAGAAGAGAAGACTCCCTGGAAAAGACCCTGATGTTGGGAAAGATGGAGGGCACAAGGAGAAGGGGACGACAGAGGACAAGATGGTTGGACAGTGTTCTCGAAGCTACGAACATGAGTTTGACCAAACTGCGGGAGGCAGTGCAAGACAGGAGTGCCTGGCGTGCTATGGTCCATGGGGTCACGAAGAGTCGGACACGACTAAACGACTAAACAACAACAACTGTACTTAAAAAAAGTGTTCCCAGATTCATTGATAAATCTGGTAACCACAGTCTAGTGTCCAGATCTAGGAAAGTACTGCGCCATTCTGACCTGGAATACTGTGTCCAATTCTGGGCACTGCAATTTAAGAAGGATGTTGACAATGTTAAAGAATGCAGGGGTGGCTGCTACAGTCCACTCCTCTCTCAAGGGACGTGTGATTCTGCACAGTCCCCTTGTCAGTCAAAGCAAAGTAAGAAGCTGCAACCAGGTATATGAAAACAAGGTAGATCAGTATGCCTGATCGTTATTGTTGGCAACAAGCTTTCTACATCTAAAACAGCAAAAGATGAAGAAGCCCTGGACAAAGGGTGCAGCTTCTTTTAAAAGTACAGTTTCCCCACAATGATCCACTCCCAAAAGCATATTACAAACATCACAACATGTCACAGAAAGAAATGGTGTTTTACAGAAAGTTGAGTCCTTGATTGGTCACCTGCCAATCAAGATAACCCCCAAGGGGTTGGACGGCCATCTGCCATGGATGCTTTAGTTTAGATTCCTGCATTGTGGGGGGTTGAATTTGATGACCCTCTGGGTCCCTTCAAACTCTGCAATTGCGGTTTCTCCAATGCTGCCGCCTTCCTCCCTTGGAGCTGATCTCTGGCTGCTCCTTCCTATCAATATCCCCTCCACACCACTGCCTCCTCTCCCTCCCCATGCATGTTCAAGGGGGCTCCGAGAGGGCATCTCATTTTGATTTCCACTTGATCCCATTTGGCAGAGGCTCACAGCTCCTTTGGCATCTGCAGCCGCCTTTGAGGTTTGAGTGTCATCTATCAACATCGCAAGCGTGAAGAGATGATCTCGGAAACTTGACCCCACCCTAGGCTCATCCATCGCTGACTCTTCTTTGCCGCACAGATTCAGGGGTGGGGATGGCAGAGATGGGGGTCACATAGAAAAAAATTGTTTTGGCCCTGGCTGCCCATGGCAGGGAAGCTTGAGAGCTGCTCCCCTGGGCTGAGTCAGGTTTCCTGGGTATTTCAGTCTGCCCTGAAACAGATGCTCACAGCAGAAGGGGGGTGGAAAGAGAGACTACGGTAGCTCTGGCAGAGCGAAGCAAGAGGCAACCTGAGAGGAGCAGGGGCTTTGTGGGCAATGAGTGGGTCAGAATCGTGGACCCCAGGAGGCAGGTGGGGCTGGGGTGACCACAGCATTCCCCTCCCCTAAAGGCTCCCAGGGATTCAGGGTCTCTCCCCAATTCTGCGCTGCTCCCTGATGCTGCAAGATTCTGATCTCTGACTCTCCGGCTGCAGGGTGGAAAACCCCAAATTCTGCACTTGAAATAAATTGTGCACTTGAATAAATTGTGCATATTTCCTGCCTGATATTTGCCTGGCCAACAGCAGCTTTGGCAGGAGGTCTGACTGAATGACCTTGGAGTCCCTCAGTGCTTCTGAATGCTAGATGCTGGGCATCTCTGGAAAGGAGAGCCCTCAGGCACCTGGCAGACCAAGTGAGACAACACTGTCATAGATCTGGAGTCTGTCAGTGAATGGTAGAAATTAATAAATGGTAGCATTTGGATAATATTTGGGATATTAATGGAAAATATAAACTGCAGAAGTGTGCCAGACAAGAAATTCCAGGGTTAGCTTATGCAAACCTGCCTGGCCAGTCTAGTTAGGTGCAGAGCCACTGAGAAACAATGGGGAGCCAGACATTGGGCCACTGAAGGCCATTGGCAATGCAAAAGGGTATCCTTCCCCCTGCTCCAAGGAGTGGAGAGAGACAGGATATTTGGGAGGTTCCCAAGGTGATGGGGGGGCATGGTGTGACACAGGAAAAAGGTGTCTCTATTAAAAGAGAGGTTTGGAGAAGGCGAGCAGGCACTTGGCAAAGGTTCTTCAGAAGGAGAAAGGAGGTGCCAGGAGTGGAAGCAGAGGCTGTGCTGGGCAGAGCCATCTTGGCAGGCTGAGGCACAGAGGTGGCATGCAGGCTGCCTTGGACTCTAGTGCTGCGCTGCTGGGAGGAACGAGTCCCTCTTGAGATTTAATGCTGTGAACTCTCTTCCTCCACCTAGACCTGGGTGTAAAGGTAAAGGTAAAGGGACCCCTGACTGTTAGGTCCAGTCACGGACGACTCTGGGGTTGCGGCGTTCATCTCGCTTTACTGGCCGAGGGAGCCGGCATTTATCTGCCGACAGCTTCCGGGTCATGTGGCCAGCATGACTAAGCCACTTCTGGCGAACCACAGCAGTGCACAGAAATGCCATTTACCTTCCTGCCAGAGTGGTACCTATTTATCTACTTGCACTTCGTGTTTTGAACTGCTAGGTTGGCAGGAGCAGGGACTGAGCAACGGGAGCTCATCCCGTCGCGGGGATTCGAACCGCCAACCTTCTGATCAGCAAGCCCTAGGCTCTGTGGTTTAACCCACAGCACCTAGTATGTAAAATAAACCATACATTTTAAAACACTACAGTCTCTGACGTGCCTGAATTCCCAACAGGAACATGACTCTGGGACCCCCGGGAATTTTGCTTTTGCAAGATTTGGGATGGTGGGCAACCTTCATAGCAATACCTTCCTTGGGCTGACTCCATTGCAGGTTGCCAAAACCACAAAGCTGTTCTATGGTTCAAGGCTTTAGTCACCTGCCCCCATGTCTGGTGCCTCAACCCAAAGGTGGAGTTCTGCACTGCAGGCAAGTTCCTGCCTTAGTTCCTCTGAGCCCCAGTTTCACCAGCTCCAGGGCTTTGATGGCCAGGCTCCAGCCAAGGTAGGCCACCCTTTCTCCCAGGGCATGGCTGCCCCTGCCTTTGACACAAGAGTCGTCCCAGGTAGGTGCTGCTTGTGGGGCCAGAGATGCTCAGGCCGGCAAGGCTTCTTCACTTTTTACAGTGCCCACATGACATCACTGGCATCAAAATGTCAGCCTGAATCTCTCCGCCATCTCATTTAATCCAGATTTCTGTAGAAAATCTTACTTAAAAAAACAACAGTTGCCAATTACCCATTTGTAACAGCTGGATTGCCCATGTGGTGATATTATTTAGCCCCCACCTGGAAGCCCCCAGTCTTGGCCAGTCACCCTGCTGTTCAAGCCCCTTAGCTGAGCTGAGTCTGTTGAAGAGGGTTGCCCTGGCAGGGGGGAAGAAGGAGACCCCTCCTTCCAGCAGGACTAGCCACACACTTCTTTCTGCCCCTTTATCTTGGACTGCTGGAAGCAGCATTGCCACAACTCCTTCATTACCCAGATCAAATCAATCCAGTCCCATTACAGCCTAGTCCCTGGGCTACCATTAGCCGGGCCGGGCGAGAGCATCCCCCATTACCTTGCAGATGTGATTAGGGGGGGATCTGATAAGGCGCTTGATTCAATGAAGGTGTGTGGTGGGGGGGGGGTGAGGGGAGGCAGCCTTCTGCTTGCTCTTTGCTCTTGATAACTCGTCCTGTCATCCCAGATGAGCTCTTAAAGAGGGAGCAAGTGAGGGCCCCTTTCTGAGTCGGCTCTGAAATCATGATTGAAGGACTCGTGTCAAAGCGATGATGAGCCACCAAACCTCTTGCACAAAGCGTTTGCAAGTAATGTGATTAGCTGGGTAGGAGGCAAAGGAGCTTTTATTGAAGAAGACAGCAGGGTGACACTGTGCCTGGCAGAGGAACAGGGAAGGCTCCCTCCCTAGTGGGGTGCGGGCAGCTCCACTTCCAAGCAGAGGCTCAGTGCAGGAGCTTGTGGTGGCTGGGAGGTGTTTTTTGGCTGGGGTGGGAGAGGGGCTGTTGCCATCTGGGCCGCTATAAGGGGCCCTCTCCTTTATCAAGGTCTTTTGTGCCCCGTCAAAATCCCCTCCTTTCCTCAGTAGCTTCTTGTGGCTGACAGAAAACATGGGGAGCCCCCCAGGATGGGACTGGGCAGGACTCCACAGAGTCCCAACTTGCCCAGGCTTGTTGTGGGGTCAGGGCAAGTGGCAACACCTTCTGACCTGCGGCCACAAGACTGCTGGCAGGGCTTCTGTGCTCATAGGCAGCATGGCTTGCCTTATTCCATACAAAGCAGAGGTTCTCCTCTGAGAGCCAGTGTGGTGTAGCGGTTGGAGTGTTGGCTTTAGGGCTGGGAGATATCAGGGTTCAAATCCCCCCCCCCCTGGCCATGATGAAGCCTGCTGGGTGACCTTGGAGGCTGATCAATGCCACTCAACCTAACCTTTCTCACAGCATACCCTCCAACATTTCTCTGATGACAGTAAAGGTAAAGGGACCCCTGACCATTAGGTCCAGTCGTGACCGACTCTGGGGTTGCGCGCTCATCTCGCGTTATTGGCTGAGGGAGCCGGCGTACAGCTTCCAGGTCATATGGCCAGCATGACAAAGCCGCTTCTGGTGAACCAGAGCAGCACATGGAAACGTCGTTTACCTTCCCGCTGTAGCGGTACCTATTTATCTACTTGCATTTTGACGTGCTTTCGAACTGCTAGGTTGGCAGGAGCTGGGACCGAGCAACAGGAGCTCACCCCGTCACGGGGATTCGAACCGCCGACCTTCTGATCAGCAAGCCCTAGGCTCTGTGGTTTAACCCACAGCGCCACCTGTGTCCCTTGATGACAATAGGGACATCCTATTCAATAAAATAATGATGATGATGATGATGATGATGATAATAATAATAATAATAATAATAATAATAATAATAATAATAATAATACCCCACCCGCCATTCAGCTTCCAATATATATAAAAACATAATAAAACTAACCAGGGCTGCCATCAGATGTCTTCTAAAGGTTGTATAGTCACTTATTTCCTTGGCTCAGGGGTCACATAACTCCTCCATACCCTCCAACATTTCTCTGATGAAAATAGGGACGTCCTAGAAAAAGCAGGTTATTCCGGGATCAAATCAGAAACTGGGACGGCTTCTATAAATCCAAGACTATCCCTGGAAAATAGGAACACTTGGAGGGTCTGTCACAGGGTTGTTGTAGAGATTAAGTGAGGAGGGGGGAGTCATGTGTGCCACCTTGAGCTGACTGGAGAAAAAGATGGAATATAAATGCAATGAAATAAACAAACAAATGGATAAATAGGCCCTTCCTCTAGCTCTCTTTCTTTTTCTCTCCTTCCTCCCCTCCCCTTCAGTTTAACTATTGCATCACACTATTTTGAGACCCAGCTGCTCTTTGCTCTTTGGATGGGCAGAGGCTTACAGTACTTTAAACATGACCTTCCTTCCTGCCGGGGGCTGGAGTCTCGTGCTGTTGTATCTGAGCAGGGTGGCAGAGTCTGGTACAGCTAGAGCAGAGGGTAGGAGTTGTCTAGGTATTGGCCTCTGTGGGTCCCTGGCCCCTGTGGATCCAGATCTGAATCATAGAACTTTAGAGTTGGAAGGGAACCTGAGGGCCATCTAGTCCAGCCCCTCTGCAATGCAGGAATCAATATGTGCAAATGAAGTCAATCACAGGCTGGAACCCAACCTCAAATCTTAATGTGAGCTCCCCCCACAGCGCAGCAGGAGCCCCCACTAAGGAGGAAAAGGCCTTTGATTTCTCTGCTTGTCTGTAGCCCCTTCCTTCCCATTGTAAATGATGCTTGAGGTGGGCAGGGTAGAGGTGCACCAGGATCACACCACAGGGGGAAATCATGAGAGAGGATCTCCATCCACCCTGATTTCCGATTTCAGAAAAATATGTTTCTTGCAAGATGCGGTTGAGACCCAGAGACCCCATGTCTGCCATTTCCCACCCACCCACCCCTTTGGGGTGTGGCATTTCCTTGGCCTTTCTGTTAATGCTCTCTCTGCACCCACTTCAGGACCAGTAAGCCAGGGGGCTGGGGTGGGGGGTTGCAGGCCCCCTCCTGAGCTCTCTCCAGGTGCAACAGGGGAACTGGTTTTCACATAAATCTCTCTCTCAGCAACACTTTGATCCATCCTGGAGGGTGAACAAGAGAAGGGGGCTCTCTATAGTGGGCTGGGGGGACGCTCTGCTTGGCCCGGGAAGCCCCTCCATCTTCAGCCTGCTTGCAGTCATGGGACCCAGCACCCTTCTGAATCATCCCAGTGCCCTTTGGGTGCTCTTAGATAATATCAGTTTTGATGAGTTTTTTTTAAAAAAAATATTTTAGATCTTATTATGACTTACATAGAGGTTGTTTAATTTTGTTGTGTGCATTTTGATAAGTTTTATTTATTGCTTATGACTACTTTTAATATTTTTTCGTAACCTTTCCCCTTTTTTCCTCATTACCATCCGGATAACATAAGTCCTCATCCCAAGCTACTATCTTTATAAAAGATGATGAACAGTTTTAGGTTAACCAAAAAGTTATGTAGTGCAAGATATATCTTTGTAAGGATGCAAATCTTTTCATGTTGCAAGCTGCCTTGAGCATGGATTCAGCCAGGGAAAGGTGGCGTGCAAATAAGAGATGTGGAAGAAGATGGTGAAGACTGCGACTGAAGGGCAAGGAGGAAGGCAAAGAGACACACACAGTCGAGGGGGCACCCCCTTCTTAACACCCACATATTGTGCATTGTGAAGACCCCGGCAGCCTGGAGATGCACAGGCCAGCGGCCGAGGAAGCATAGTGAGCAACTCAGAAGAAAGAACGGCAAGTGACACATCTGGCCCGAGGGATTTGAGTCAGTCAGACAGGAGACTTTATTTCATTATTCAGCACAGTATATTCTCAGCATTGCTTCAGAATCTGACAGGCAGCCTTCCGAGAGGGAGAGGCTCCCTTGCCCCACAGACGAAGGGCCACAGCCTGTGGTGAACTTGCACAAGCCGGGTTGGGTGGGGAGGGGTTCAGTCGAGGGGAAAGGCCACTAGCACCCTAGGGGGGGGCCTCAGCACATGGATGCTGCCCAGTGAAACCATGAAGCGGGCTGGGTCCCCAAACGCCAATCTCCCATGGTCAATCACCTGGTGCCAGGTGGGCATGGCTCTCCCAGAAGAGACCCATGGGCCAAATCAAAAGCCCTGGCAGGACTAAGGTCAGCGGCAAAGGGGTGGCAGAGAGACTGGAATCTGGTTAGCTGGGGGAGGGGTTAGAGTGGAAATTGGAGTTCTTGGGAAAGTCCAGAAATAAACGATAAATTGCAAGAACTCAGGCCAAAAGAAGATGGATTTCAAAAAAATCTTCACAAGGTTTTATTGATGTGATGCGGAGTTTAAATGGGAATCTATCCCAATGTTGAAGGCAAATAAAGATAAATTCCAGTAAAAATCAGGACAAGGCCCTGTTTCGACTAGCAAAGCAAACATACTAGCAAACATTGCTAGCTAGGCAAACATACTTGGTACACTTTGACCTGTGAATCTTTGCTGACGAAGAATAGTCGAAACAGGCCTTGTCCTGATTTTTACTGGACTTTATCTTTATTTGCCTTCAACATTGGGATAGATTCCCATTTAAACTCTGCATCACATCAATAAAACCTTGTGAAGATTTTTTTGAAATCCATCTTCTTTTGGCCTGAGTTCTTGCAATTTATCGTTTATTTCGGGGGAGGGGTTAAGGCAAGGCCCACCCCATTGATTCAAGGAAGCGATTGTCTTGCATTGTGTCTCCGGGGAGTGAAATGGCAGGCTGGGCCTCAGGCTTGCTCTCCAGAGTCGCTCACGCCCTGGATGGATGAGGCCCTGCTCAGCTCTCCGTTTTCCGTTTCCTCCTCTGCCTGCCTCTCTTTAGCGGCTCACCTGCAGGGAGACCACCTTCCATCTCCAGAGAAGCAGCCCCCCAACTGAGGAAGGAGGCCTGGGACCTCCAAGAGCCCCACTTGAGAAGAGTCGGCTCCCTGCTTCTGGCTTTAGCCCCAGATGGTTCAGAATTCAGTATCAAGCAAGAGACCAGCAGGCAGGACTTGGCCTTCCTTCAGCTCATCTCTCACCCTGGCTTGGTCTTTAACCCCCTAATTGGGAAGCCACTCCTCTGCCCCCACATCTCAGGAAACACACCCCACTTCATGAAGCCATTTAAATCCATGGGGCCCCCACTTACCCCCTCCCCCCACCCCCTGCAGAGGGTATTGTTATAATGAAAATCTAACGCTTAGGACAATAAATAGGCTATTTCTTAGCAGCAGCAGCAGCAGCAACAACAGTTTCTTCCCCCATCCCAACCCCAACATGTTGTGGAATACATACAGCCCCCCATCCTTTGTCATCCTGGTGTGAGTAGAGGGAGGGAAGCGGTTGGGAGGTCCAGTCCCAGGAGACGCCAGGCGCTGAGCCATCCTCCTTCTCCCAACACAGAGGGGGAGCTGGCGCCTCCCATGTGCCCATCCTTCAAATTGGGCATCTTGTTGTCTGTCCAGTACCAGAGCAAAAGCCTGAAAGGGGCATCAGCCTCCAGAGGAAAACGAAGCTCCTCCACCTCTTGGCTTCTGCATGCATTTTAGGGACCCCCAAAGGAAGAGGCCCTTGTAGTGGATGGAGAACCTGCTGCCTTGCCTTTCGCTCCTCTGCCAGGTGTAGAGGTGCTGGGCGGTGGGGGGGGGGGAGAGACACGAGGAGAGCTTTCACCAGCACCAGCTGGCAGCCGGCCATGGCAGCAGGGTCTCCAGGGTTCATGGCGTGCAACTCTTGGTGGGCGCTGGGGAGGTGCAGAGAAGCTGGCACCCACCTGCCCGCCTCTCCCTCCTTCACGCTCCTCCCGCCCCACCCCAGCCTTAGCTGAGGACATCCAGGTAGACAGGGGGCGCCTTGACCAGGGTCTGCAGCTGGCTGTGGATGTCCTTCATGCTCTGCCGCTGCTGAGGCTCTCTCTGCCAGCAGCTCTGCATGATGTCGTAGACCTCCGAGGGGCACGTCCGGGGTCTCTCCAGCTCACGCCCCTGGGTGATGCATTCAATAGCCTGGGGGTGAGGGGGGGGGGGAGAAGAAGGGTGAAACTCAAGCACTTGCCTCTGATGAGCTCTTCGCCCTGAGGGAGACATGACTGCCTGCTCTGCTCTGGCTGGGCTCTGCCTCAGTTTCTTCCTGTCCAAAATGAAAGGAACTTCTCGGCTTACTCAGCCAATGCCCATGGATAGGCAAGTTAGGACTTAAATTGGGTGTCCAAGTGAGAAGGCCTTGGACTGTTGGGGGTGGGTGGTGGGTGGCTTCCTCAGATTTCAGAGGTGGCTCACAGGGCTGGTAGGGAGGAGACACAGATCCCTCCCTCCTGTGGGAGGGGGGTGCAGCTAAAATCAAAATGCATGATTGCTAGACAGTCCCAACGGGGCAATGGCACCACGGAGTTTCAGAACCTGTATAGAGGGGACTCTATGATGTCATAACTGCAAAGCTGGTGCTGGGGAAAAGACCATGGTTCCCCATACTGTACACTTTTTCCTAACTGCATTTTGATCTTCCTTTTGAACTGGTCTATGGATTCCAGGATTATTGTCTGCCTAATTTTCATCACTGTATCTGTTGAATCCTGGCATTTGGTGTGAGTAAACTTTGTATTTTTCTTGTTTGCTAAACCATCTGGAAGTGATTTCTTTGTTAAAAGGGAAACATAAAACAGAGAGAAGATAATCCAAGTCTGCCAAAAGCATGCTTGGATATCATAATTGTTCCAGAAGGTTATGCAACCTTGTCCTAATAGTTTCTAGAGAGATAAGCTGCATGCAGATGGTGATTTTTAACTGCTGAAATAGATATTTGCACACCAATGAGGGAGGATAATTATTAAATAAGATATACTCTCCTACTCATCTAAATTCATCCAACACCTCTGTCCTTGAAAAGCATCTTTGAAAAGATGAGGCTAGCTCTCTCTCTACACACACACACACACACACACACACACACACACACACACACACACGGCTCTCTCTGCCTGCAAGACTCTTCCTCCGCCCCACTCTTTACCTCCGTGTTGGAGAGCTGGTACCAGGGCTGCTTCCCATAGGTGAAAATCTCCCAGAGGACCACCCCGAAGCTCCAGATGTCACTCTCCGTTGTGAATTTCCGGTACAGGATGCTCTCTGGGGGCATCCACCGGATGGGCAACATTGTCCGGCCCCCAACCTGTGCAGGAGGCAAAATGGGCAGAGGGTCAGCAAGAGGGAGAAAATGAAAGGGGGGTGATTAGGACAAAGAGGAGGAACTGGGGCTGTGAGGAAGGCACAAGTGTGCTCCCCACTCCACCCCATCCAATCCGTTGTATCTTAGCAGAAGTCTGGAGCAGAAAGCAGGCAGGCCATCATCCGCCAGGAGCAGTTTGTGAGCAATGCCAACTGTCAGCTCTCTTGCAGGGCCAGGTCAAGCCACTGGGCTACCTGAGGCAAAGGACAAGATGGCCACCCCCTCCCCTATTCTGCATCCAGAAACTGGCTGGGCAGTCAGGTGAGCCTGAGCTCTGTGGCATCTTCTGCTGTGCCTGAGGCAGCTGTCTAGCTTATGGGAGATGGGGCAGGGCAGGCTGTGAGGCACATGTAGCCCCCTTCCGTAGAAGGCAAGGGCTGGGCTGGGGGGCTTAAGAGGAGCAGCAGCCAGGGAGGGGCTGCCAGAGCCAGCTGCTTGAGGTATGTAGTTGTCTCCCTTTGCCGAACCGTTGGGCTGGCTACTTCCAGGTAGGCTGCTCTTTCTGTTCCTCAAGTGCAGTCCTGGATAGCCAAAGAAGAGAGATCCCCTCCTAGGTCCACCATGGGCCTCGCCTGCTGGAAGAGCCTCCCCACTTCCTTGCAAATGGATGGTGGAGAACCCTCCCTCCCTTGCAGCCAGGAGTCCATATTGGGCCCGACCTTGGTGGAGAGGTCCTGTCTCAAACACTCCGTCCTGACTTCGGAGAGTTCCTGTAAGTGCACTTAAGGGGAAGCCTTTGCTACTCAGCTTCTCCAGGCATTGGGAAGTCAGGAACTTTCCAGTCTGCTTCCTGCTCAGACTTTCCCCACAACTGCTCTTCTCCACCCACTCCACCCCGCTTTTAATTAACCGTTTAATGGCAGCTCCCCTCCCTCCCTGCCAGGCCTCCCATCTTTCCACCGGCTAAGTGCTCCAAGGTTTTTTTTTCCACTGTAGGTCCCATTAAAAATGAATAGGGGTCCAGGGCTGAAGCTAAAAGGGAAAAAGATAATTGGGAGTGGCCCCCTTGGGCTCCTGGCCTGTAAGGGAGGTGAATCCCTTCAGAGCCCTTGAGGGAAAAGTGGTCAGGAGCCCCTGGGAGCCCCAGAGGAGGGGACCGACTTGAGCTGGGAGAAAACCATGTGTGTGTTTCCTGCTGGCGAGCTATGGCTTTCACTATCTTCATCATGTCCAGCGCCAGAGTGGATGAGCCATGACCCCACTGAGGATGCTGCTGCTGCTGCTGCTGCTGCTGGGGAAGCCTCAGGCAGAGAAACAGCCTCTCTGCAGAGGCCTCCTAAGAGAAGAGGGGTGGAAGGGAGGGATTTGCAGAGTGGAAGCCGGAGGATGCAAGTCAGAGGAGGAGGAAGACAAAGTGACAGGATCTGGAACAGAAAGGCCCTTGCCTGGCAGAGAAGACTCTGGCAAAGGCTGCAGCGGGAGGATGCCTGGCCCTCAGAGACCCTTTCCCTTCCGCACTTACCCGGTAGTAGTCGGTGCTGTAGATGTCCCTGGACATGCCAAAGTCCCCAATCTTCACCACCAGGTTGTGGCCCACCAGGCAGTTCCGTGTTGCCAGGTCCCGGTGGACAAAGTGCAGGGAGGCCAAGTAGACCATCCCGGAGGCGATCTGAGTGGCCACCTGCAGCATCTGGCCAAGGTTCAGCTGGCCAAAGGACTGTCCATTCCCGTTGTCCAGGATCTTGGCATCAGGTCCGTGGGACCTGCAGGGAAGGAGGGTCAAATGCTAAGGCAGTGGATCACACCCACACCCACACTGGGTAGAACCTTAGTGGCTGCTTGGACATGGGGCATGCACATAGTTCATTCCTCAATGTGGATTTGGTTGTACAGCACTAAAAGTGGTCCTCAGTTTAGTTTCCTGGCTTGTGGGCTACATGTCTGACGCGACCAAAGGCCGTCTGGTGAAATTGCCAGCATTTCTGTTAAGCGCTCTTACTCTCCAATGTGTGGCTGCACCCGCTGCCTGTGCAAGGGGGCCCTTGGTGACCCTGGAGAGAACGGGAGGCGGGCAAGAGGGTGGTCCCCCTGTGCGCCAGGAGGGTCACAATCACGCTGGAGAGGAGGAGAGAGGCCTGTTAGGTAGACCAGACCAAAAGGGGCCCCTCTCCCAGCTCCTTGTTCCCCAGCCACTAGCCAGCCAGGAGTCCCCCTGGGAAGTCCATGAAGGTGGAAGGCAGGGCACCCCTAAAGAGGACTGAACCCCATGCCCCAAACTGGCCTTGCCCTTTCCTCATTTGACGCGAAGTGTGGCTGACAATGGCAGGTGAGGTGGCTGCGGCAAGGAGCCCAGGTCTCCAGTAAAGTGCAGCCATTAATGCCAAGTCTCATAAGCATAACCGCCCCATCCGTGCATCTCTGAGCCTGTCCTGGGGATGCTAATCGGGGCCGTTGGCAGCTCCTGTCTATTGGCAATACCTGGGGGGCCAATCGAAAGAGACTCTGCTTATTCCAACTGATGGCCAATCCCCCTCAATTTGAGCCTCTCAGACAGCTAATCTAATCAATATTGCAAGGGAAGATTGCATTAGCTGGGGGAGGGGGACGTCTAAGCTGCTGCTGCAGTAATGGAGTGGGGGAGGGGGAGGGGGAGGCGGCATTCGGGGAGGTGGGGGTGGCTCTGAGAAGAGGCTCATGCTGGGACATTTCAGTGCAGCAACAACAACAAAAGGAAGAGGGAAGGAAAGTCTCTTTTGCAGGGGCGTCTGGGAGGAGGCTGAAGAGGCACTTCTGCCTGGTCCAGGTGCACAACCAAACAGGTGCCAATCTCTGTGCAAGGCGCACCTGGAGCAAAGGTGGCAAAGCTGGACTGCGCGTCCAGTATCCTTGGGGCAGCTGCTGCAAAGCTCAGGCAACTGTCGACATCGCACAAGCTTCTGGCTCACCAACTGGAGGGTGGGGGGTGTCTGTGGGTTATCTAAGCTCTTAGCTCATCAATGGACACTTGACCCTGGACTGTGAGGGAGTGTGCACACTTGTGCAAGAGAGAGACACTGGGTTGTTGCTGCCGGGGACGGCCCAAGACATTTTGGCACCTGAGGCAAACCACCAAATAGCATCTCCCTCCATGCCAGGGAAGAAGGAATGTGGGAATATCTACATCAGGAACAATAGGGCAATAAAGATCCACATTGGCATCTGGTGCCCCTGTGGATCCTGCTGCCCTCATCTCATGGGTGGGCCAGCCCTGGTTGCTTCCAGAGTCCTACGCTGAGCAGACACATTGAAATCAGTGGCCGTGGATAACTTGCGCCTGTTGATTTCTGGGCCTGCAGTGAGCAGGACTTGGCAATGCCCATGCCTGGGGTGTATTGCAGCCCAGGCACCTGGGCAGCTTCTCTCCCTCAGCCTAAGCCTCCTTTTGTGCTGAACAAAGAGAGAGGGGCAGAAAGAGCTGGCATGTCCAGGACACTCTGGCCTGTGTGGGCTGAAGAAGGACTGCTACGGGATGCTGAAAAATGGCTAGGTATCAAATAGGGCACCAATATATCACCCTATTACACTTGTGTTTTGCCATTTGCACTGCATTCCAGCCTATTTCTGGGCACAGCTCAAAATATTGGTGCTAGTCTAAGTGGGTTAGTCTCTTCTTCCATAGACCTGCCTGGTCCATAAGACCATCTGCACACACACGCACACACACACACACACACACACACCAAGAGGGGAGGCAGGGGGCTACTGTAGGGAGCGCCTGCTCAGTGGTGGTGCCAGTTATCAACTGCCCCTGCCCGACCATGAGGGGTCCACATTGTGGTCTTTCTTATGCCGGATGAAAAGCTTTCTAATTTCCCAGCCTTCCTGGTTTTAAAGACACATCCTAGTGGCTTTTAGACATCAGGAGCTAGTGGCTTCATTTCATTGTTGTTTTAACCAGTGTTTGAGTTTGGGCTCATGTTGCCTTTTTACATTTTATGGGTTTGTTTTGTTCCTAAATTGTACATTGCCAAAAAGAAAGAAAGAAGTATTGCTGACAGGCATTGGAAACTTGTGCTGTAAACAAAATGGCTGGGAAACCCAGCCAGATGGGCCTGGTATAAGTAATAAATTGTTGTTGTTGTTGTTAAATTAAACAAGAAACTGCCGCCACGTCCAGCAGGGTCTGGCCCCCTCCCTCTGGCCTTGCCATCCCTATGCTCCCTCCATGCAGTCAGCCAACCTGAGGAAGCGGTTGAGGTCTCCGTGTTTCATGTACTCAAAGACCATGACGAGGGGCTCCCCGTCGGTGCAGACCCCATAGAACTTGACGATGTGCTCATGCTGCAGGACTGTCAGCAACTCTGCTTCACGCTGGAAGTCCAGGCGGGCGTTCTCCGTGGCTTCCTTCAGGGTCTGGGGAAGGAAGGTGAGCTGGGTTCATTACAGGAGCAGCAGCAAGAGGAGGCTCTGCCACAAGGGCAGGAAGGGCACAGCGCCAGAGGGAGTGGGGGACTCAACCAGCTCGCTCTCGAGGCAGAGATGCACAGGCCTGAACAATTTAGCTGGTGGGAACCCCAGCTGGAAGTTCATGAGAACGGGACAAACACTTGGGAAAACCTGCCCTGAATTTAAGGAGAACTGCCACCCTCGCCTGCCCTGCCTCTCCAAGGAGGGGGCCAGGGGTCCATTCGGCTCACCTTGACGGCCACCAGCATCTTCTCCTGAACAGGGCTGAGGTTGTAGCACTCAGCCAGGAAGACTTTGCCAAAGGCTCCCTCTCCCAGCTCCCACTTCAGGACGATGTCCCTGCGCTTGATGTGGTGGACACCTGTGTGGAGGAGAAAGGGAGCTCTCAGTCCTAAGTGGGAGGCTGAGAGAAACTCTCATGGGGTATGCAGAGCTCCTGAGGATCCCACCTTGGCTAAACTGTCCCATGGCCTGGCACTCAGATACTGGCACAGGAGAGGATGACAGAGCAGACAGGGCTGCCTGTCATCTAAAGGGTCAAGTGGGGGGGGGGCTTGAGGATGCCCTGCTATTTGTTCCACCGGCTAAATCCCTTTGCAGTGGGACTTTGGGGGTGCATCCGCAGCTCCCACTTGGCTTACATTGCAGCCCCCTCCCCTATTCTAGACACGCCCCATTGCCACACTGGCCCACCCCTTTCCAGCAAAATCTGCCTATGCATTGAAATACCCACATGAAAGGCCCCACCCCCGCAGAAGAATTGCTCCATCCATGGGGCAATCCAGGCACTCACAGGCATTGCAGAAGTACTGGGGATTCTCAATGAAGTTGGTCTTGAGGGCGTCCAGCTTGCTCTCCGCAGAGGAAAGGGGGCTGCTGCCCCAGTTCATGAACTGCAGGGATATGGCCAGGTCATCCTCTTGCGCCAACACAGCTGACCCTGTGAGATGGAAGCCATGAGACTCTGACACAGGCACCTTCCGCCCCAGGGCAGGCCAGATGGGGTGGGGTGTTCAAAACCCCAGCTCTCTGCCTGGAAAAAACAATGAGCGTGACTCTGAATGCCTACCTGGGGAGGAAAGTCTCTTGTGCTGAAAAATGCAATGCACACACAGAGTTTTATCCCCCATCCCAAGTGCCACAAAAGAAGCAAAATTAGCTTTTGGCATGCCCATAAATTCCCTTGTGGAGGATGGGGGGGGGCCTCCTGAGCTCACCTTGCCCAGCAAATCCCCCTGGGGGAACCAGTGAGGGTTCTCCCTCTGCCCTCCAGCCCTAGGTCAGGGACCAGGGCACACGGGGGGGGGGGGGAGCTTCACACAAGGCCTCTTGGCCAGAGAAGCTCCCTGCACACCCTGCCTCTTGGGCTGCTGGGCAGGTGGGCCTCCTGGATGCTTTTAGCCTGATGGTAGTCAGCTTCTGTGGGCCCACGAAATGCTCAAGGCAAGACGGCAAAGAGAGCAGGAGCTCCTGCTTCCCCCCCCTTCACTGCTTTGAGTGGGAGGCATTGGCAAGGGAGCAGTAACCGGAGCGTTTAAGCCTCCAGTAATTACCGTGAGAGGGTCCATAACCAGCAAGCCTTCTCCCCCATGCATCTTCATCAACGTCAGGGCAAGGATGCCTGGCTGCAGGAGCCTGGCAGGGGTGGGGGGAGAAAGTGACTCCAGATCTATAGGGCTGGTGGCTGGGGAGTTGGCAGGGATTGGGGGGGGGGCTCCAAAGGCAGAGAAAAGCCTGGAGAGCCAACCTAAGAGTCAACCAAATGGTGTGTGCAACGAGGCAGCCTCCTCTTCCAGGATAGGGGACCAGATCCACCCCACAGAAAGGAACAATAGGAAGCCACTGGGCTCCATCCTGCTCTGCATTCTGGACAATGACCCACAGCAAGTAAGGAGGCCAGCAGGGATTGAACTCGGCACCTACCATGGAGTTCCAGCCTTTCTTCCTAGAAAGACCCTGCAGGCCTCTCTGGCATCTGACTCTCTGTCAGCTCTCCCCACTTGTAAGCTGCCCCCCATGGCCAGTGTTAGAAACTGGGATAGGAATGCTACGATCCATGTGACTCGTGGGACCTAGGTTGTGGGCACCAAAACAAAATG
The DNA here is from genome assembly GCF_963506605.1 of Zootoca vivipara. Taxonomy (NCBI): domain Eukaryota; kingdom Metazoa; phylum Chordata; class Lepidosauria; order Squamata; family Lacertidae; genus Zootoca; species Zootoca vivipara. Next base: position 42,132,187 of record NC_083292.1, read on the forward strand.
TCTAGGTGCCTTTTTTCTTTCTTTTTTGCTCCCACACTACCAGACCAGGCAGCCCTGCAGCAAAAAATAAAGATGCTGAGGGTGAATCAGAGGGTCTGCAGAGGAGCATGGCAGCAAAATATGTGTCTTTTGCTACCGCTCTATCCTGCCAAACACCTGGCAGTGCAGAAGCATAAACTATGTTTTGTTTTGTTTTTGCTGCCAGGTAAATCAGGGAGTCGGCTGTGTCTTTTGCTGCTGCTGTGCCCGGCAGACCCACTGAGTGCAAACCAACCACCCAGTCACAAAAGGCCAGTTGTCAGTTGCAAAATGCGCCTGGCACCTGGCTAATTTCAAACACTGCCCATGCCCACCCCAGCGACCAGCAGATTTTCCTTCTGTGAGGCTGGAGGTCAGAGCAGGCAGCCGTCATCATGGGAGGCCTTCTTGCTGAGCCTCCCCCCCCCCCAGGCTGGAATTCTGCCGATGAACCTTCCACCCACCCAAGACCATTTGATTTTTGACAAATTTCCCTTAGATCCGTATATCTTTCAGCCAGTGCTCACTTCACCAGCACCCAGAAACTTGCACAAACCCCGGTGATCTGAACGCCGCCCTCTCCGTCTGGGGGCACTGCTGTGGGGGTGGGGGCGCAATGAAGAGGCTGGTCTTGCAGCCCACCCTCAGTTCAGTAGGCACAGGTCCGCCCGCCCACCCTCCACCATTTACGGCCCCGGCAGGTAGCCAGTCCAACTGGGTGGGGGCTCTGAGCTCTGCCCCTGCTGCTGCTGTGACATCTGGCTGCACAACAACAAGTGTCTGCTTCTCCTCCCCCCCCACTCCCCCCTCCCTTCTGCCATTCCTGCCCCCCTGGGGGTGATCCAGGCAGATCAAACCCATTTACAGCCTGAATCAATTCCAGCAGTGAATTAGCAGCTGATGCCTGCCTGAAGGGGGAGGGAGAGGAAGGCTAATGAAATGGGGGAGGAGAGGAAGGAACCAGCTCAGCCTCCACCACCTTCCATTCCCCAAGCGGGGTGCCGCTCCCTTGCTCCCCCCAGCACAATAATTTAGGTGGCCAAGGAAGGGTGGAGGTAGTCACTGCAGACTGTGTGGTTGGGAAAGGTCCACAATGGAATCTCAGAGGGGCCAAAGTTGGGGGTGGGGAGAAGCACAGCTTTTCATGGAAAGTGGTGGGGGAACATCCACCCACCCCAGGACTTGGTTGCTCCTGCTTCCCCCTGTCCTTCCAAACACCAGGTGTTGGTATAACAAAGGTCAGGGCTCTGATTAGTATCTGTTTACCCACAATAGCTCAATGGAACCTCCAGCTTCAGAGACAGTCTATCTCTTGAGCTCCAGTTGCAGGACAAGAAGCAGAGGGAGGGAGGGAGGGGGCTTCTGTCCCTTCAAGCATTTCTCATGGGCTTCCCAAAAGCACCAGTGGAAAGCAGGTGCTAGCCCTGGCGCTGTGCAGGGCTTACTATATGGCACCCTAGAACTTCCTCTGGGTCCCTTCCCCACTGTGAGCCCTCCTGACACCCAGCCACAGGTGCCACAGGCAGGCAGGTCACGCAGAGGAAGGAGAACTGCCCCTGTCCTCCTGGCTCCACTGGCACAATGGAAGCCTTTTGTTTGGGTGCTGAGCAAGACCCCTGGTCCCGTTAGCAGCTGGCAAATGGGGTGGAGAGGAGGGAGGCACCCACAACCCAGAGGCTGAGCAGGATGAGGGCTGAGGGGGGCTTACGGTTAATTCCGAACTTGGAGTGCTGCCCACACTTGTTGAGGATGATCAGCATGATGGAGAGGAAGAGGCAGGCACAGACTGCCAGGACCACGGCCACCGAGATCTGGAGGAGGGACAAGGGAACCATCAGTACCCCAGAAGAGCCAAAGGGGCCCATCCAGCCACAGTGGCCAACCAGGTGCAGGAAACCGGGCGCACAAGCAGCCCTCTCCCTGCCAGTGGGTCAGATGTGAGGAGCTGCGAAAAAGCCCTTCAATGGCCATCTGGCCTCAAGGCCCAAAGGAGCAGGCAGAGCTGACAGCACACCAGAGCCGGGTAATTTCTGTCCTGTGTCCAGGAACTCCTGCCTGTGGCCTGCTTTGTTGTCACTTTGCACATGCTCAAAGACATGCCTTCCTTTAACATCAGCTCAAGTGTTCTTGGCTGCGCAGGTCCCCACCCGGCCTGCTTGGCTCATATGTAGCCCTGGGTGAGATCTATGTGCCCAACCGGCAAAGCTGGATGGGCCACTCTGTAGCCATGGTTCCACCATCAGTTATGGCAGTCCAGGCCTGTGCCCACTCGCCCCCCACAGCTGGTCCCCAGGCCTCACCCCAATGGTGTGCTCCTCAGGAGTCTCCACTGGCCCTCCACGCTCAGTGCTGTTCATGTCACCTTTTCCTGGATGCAAAAGAAGAAGCAGGAGAGGGAGGTTACTCCGTTTGCTCAAACATCACGTGGAGGCCTCCAGGATGCAACCCAGGATTGACATCTGTCAAGGGCCTCCTTGGGGTCTGCCTCTCCTGGCACAGATGCCCCCTGGCTAAGATGGACACGACAAGGCACAAAGACAATTTTGCCGCTCCTGAACTCCAAAGCTGCAGTTCAGTGGCTCATTTCTCATGCTGAGGTAGGTGTCCTGCCCCCACCCCCATCTAGGGTGTTCTGTGGCACCCTTCTCTCTCCAGCCCTGTTGCAAAGGGACCTGCACGTTCTTCCCAAATACTTACCCACTGGCGATAGGGAGACTAAGGCAGCAGTAAAAAGGAATAAGAGGGGGGAGACCTCAGTTAGCCTCTGGAGGCCACAGTTGCAGACATCCCACCCCTTGGTGACCCACAAGCACAGTTGAGGAGTGAGGAAGCTGGTGTCGCTGAGCCCCCTGCCCCCCATGGGTGTTCCTGCCCCATTTCCCCCATCCAAACCAAAAGAGGGATCTTTTCTTCAAAGCCAGTGCAGCAGCCAGGAGCAGGGCCGTCTTAAGCATGTCTGGTGCCCTGGCGCCCTGGTGCGAAGATCCCTCCGCCGCCGCCCTTGCCCCATTTCCTATCACGGCTGCCGCAGGCTCAGTAGCGCGGCCACCCAGCCTTGCCGTAGGGCCGCCCTGGCCAGGAGCCGACTTCAGCTGCACGACAGGCCCTTCCACCAGCTCCTCCTCCTCCTCCTCCTCTGGTTTTAAGGCAAGCTTTGAGGTCACCTCACAGGAGAGAGCCCTGTACCAGGAATGGGGTCCTCTGGACGAATGCCAACCCCAGGGGGGTCCATGAAGTGCTGGTAGGTGGTGCAGGAGTCGTTGCCCAGCTTGTTGCGCACCAGCAGTGTGTAGTTGCCATTGGAGATGTGCGTGGGGTTGTCGAAGTTCAGGCACCCATGGACCTTTGTGGTGTTCTTCTCCTCGCGGAAGAAGATGGTGTGCATGAAGTCATTCTCATGCAGGGCTTCGCCGTCCAGCTCCCACCAGATGTGGGGTGTGGGGTTGCCATTCACAATGAAGGGGATGCAGTCCTTGTGGAACTGCCGCAGGATGGAGCCCACCTCAACAATCACGGCAGGAACTGGGGAGAGAGTGGGGGGGGGGAGCCAGAGCCTCTGAGGTAGGAAGCAGCCACTGTGCCCATATCCTCTCCTGGGACCCTGTGTGTGTGTGTGTGTGTGCTTCCAGGCCTCATGAGTGGGGATTGGAAGCCACAACAACAGCACATATTGGATTGAATGGAGGAGGAGAGAATGTGGTGTGACGTTTTGATGCTGGCAATATCTCTGTGTCTGTATGAGCAGGATCCCTCCCACCTGGAAGCCCCCTTAAACCCAGATCTAACTCCTGGATGAAGAGTTAAGCCAGAATTATGGGATCAGTGGGACATTTTATGTTTTGTCTTTCTGTTTCTTTATATATATATATATATATATATATATATATATATATATATATAGTGTGTGTGTGTGTGTGTGTGTGTGTGTGTGTGTGTGTGTGTGTGAGGCCATTTCATTTATTTATTTTGACCTCTCATTTGCATGAAGCTCCCTGCAAGGAAAATCTAGCCCTTCAGGGAACAAAGATTCCCTAAAGCAGCCCCATAACATTGCTTTCTCCAATTGCAAAGAGCTTTTCATGTAGGGGAACATTTTAAAAAGTCACTCCCCTGCAACACTTAGCCTGAAACAAGAGAGGCACCTTATTCTGCTGCATGTTTCAAGGAGGTCACACGTACCCTGCCCTATGAGCTGAGTCTCTGTCAGACCCCAGCAGCCAGAAATAGCCCTTTGAGTCTCAAAGGGACCCTCAGACCAGCAGGCCCTTCTCCAGGCTGGCTGGATGCACCCTAGAAATGGCTCTAGAGCCACCATCCCCTTCCCATCCCCTGGAAGGGCAGCTGGTGCTGGACACCCACTCAGCCTGGGAGGGAGGCCCCTCCCAGAGGGAAAAGACCAAGAAGGCTGCAGGAGACAGATGAACTCTCTTACACGTCACGTTCAGCTGGGCCACATCCTCTCCAAGTCCAGCTTCGTTCTCTGCCTGGCAGGTGATATTCTGGAGGTTGAAGTCAGAGGAGACGTTCCAGATCTGTAGCTGGAGTTCAGACTCAGACTTCTGCATGAACAGAGGAGATGCTCGCATTGAACATGTGGCTGAACCAATGAAGTTGGATAGAGAAAGGCTGGCCACACACTACAGTTTCCTTCCCCACCACAGTACCTGCCCTCCAAGCCCTGCTATAAAGCTTGGAGTGACTGAGGGATAATCAGCCTCCTAGAGGAGGTCAGTCAGTCATGAACTGGACTCTGCCTGCTTAGCCCCTGTCCCCCCAGTTATTTCGATCTCTTTCTTGTGATGCTTCAAAGGCCCAACCAGCACTGGAATGAGAGGCACCCCCAATTTCTGTTCTCCTCCCTGGCACATGGTGGCCTCTGGGGACAAGGCCACTTGCCCATCCAAGTTGGTGCTTGCCTGGGTGATGCGAGGAGGAAGGTCCATCCAGACGTTCGGCAGCAACCAGCGCACATCTGGCCGTGGCTCTCCAGTGAAGTTGCAGGTCAGGGTGACGCTCTCTCCCTCTCCCAAGGGCTCCTGGTTGTACTCAATCCAGACCCTCGGGAATTCTGCCCCAGGAAAAAGGACAGAGCAGAGGTGGCTGAAGGCAAGCTCTGGTCAGCAACATCCTGCCCCAGTGCCCCAGGGAGGAAGCTGCCTAGTGGCTCAGATGGGCCCCCAGATGTGGCACAAAACGGGCCATGGGAGATGGCAGAGAGGGCCCAGCGGAGGCAGCCAATGGCCCCACACAGCTCCTTACTCACTCACCACAGCCTGCAATGGTCATGTTAGCCACAGGGATCACCTTCTCGCCCTCTGCCACACAGTGAAGGGACTGGTTGCCCAAGGACTCGGCCTGCCTGCTCTCTTGCCACACCTGCAGCCACCGGAGGCGGCAGGTGCACTGGAGAGGATTCCCAGTCAGCACCCTGGGGGGGGGGGGAAGAAAGTGGGGAGGTCACGGGCAGGTCAGACTCAGTCAGTGGCCCCAAACTCTGAATGACATGCTCTACCAAACCCTGCAGAAAACTTTGAAGAAGAGGTGTGGCCATCCCAAGAACATCAGTTTCCTCATTAAAAAACAAAAAGATCCCATCAGTTTCTAGCCCTTTGGGGAGGTTTAAAAAGACGGCACGAGTGCCCCCTGGCCCTGTTGCAAGAGCTGTTTTATCCTAGCCAGAAATAGGAGGACAAAAAGTCAGCTTCCTCTCCCCTCTCCTCTTAACATGAAGTGGATCTTCAGAACTGCATCATGAGACAGGACAGAACTTGAGGTCATTATTCCAAATCAATGAAGCCAGAAGAAAACAAGGGCACCACCAGGAGGGAGCTGGCCCCTTGCCCAAATGGCAGATGACTTAGCCAGGAGAGATTAACAGCTGCAGCCCATGCAGAGACATGGGTGGGGTGGGGTGGGGTGGGGTGGGGTAGTTGCAGGAGGGAGGGCGCTTTCTTCTGCAGGTGTAGGAATCATAGAATTGTAAATTTGGAAGGAACTGCAATCCCCTGAAAAAAGGAGTTTGCCAGGCATTTTACACCAGCTGAAATTCTCCTTTCCACCAAAGGAGCAGGAGTCCACCCCAACATTGCATCTTTTCATCTGGCCACGCAGCTACCACTGACCACAGTGACTCCCAGAGAGGGTGCCTCAGTTTCTCTCCAGCAACATGATTCAAGTGGCCACAAGGGTGTTTAAGCCCTTGAAACCTCGGGGTCTTGGTGCTTGCAAAGCACCAGAGCACAGTCTCACTCCCCTCCTGATGTTTCCTATGAACAAATCAGCAGAGCTGCCCCCTCTTCCCCCTTGAAAAAGACCCCAAACCTCAGTAGCACCAGCAGGAGGGCCCTGCATGTGGGAAAGGGGTTTGGCCCTGAAGCACCACAGCTCTCCCAAATGCCCCATCCAGAAAGGGCCAATGGGAGGAGACTTACAGCTCCTGGAGATGGAGGTGGTGGAAGAGCCTCCAGGACAGGAAGCGCAGCTGGTTGTAGGCCAGGTTCCTGCATGGGGACAGAGAGAAAAAGAAGCCTCGTTTGCCTTGGGATGGGCCTCTGCCTGTCTCTGCTAGTGTAAGACAGGCAGAAGTTAAACAGATGCAGGGTCTCCTGGCTGAAACTGCTGTTAACTGCAGGGCAGCTCTCTCTCTGCTACAGTGATTGTGTTGCTGAGAGAACCTGGGAAACAGGCCCAGGCTGAACCTTGGATGCCTGGGAGCAGCATGAGAGGATGGTCTCTGGCATTCAAAGGCTGCCAGGCAAGGCAGCCCACCCCCCTCAATGCCCCATCCCTTTAGAGCCTTGCAGGCTCCCTGCTGGATCAGGCCAAGGGAGCCCATCTAATCCAGCCTCCTGTCCTCACTGTGGCCAGCCAGAAGCCTCCAAGCAGGACCCGATTGCAACACAAACACTCCCCTCTGCAGTTTCCAGTAACTGGGATTCAGAAGCATTTCCTGCCTCTGACTGTGGAGGCAGAGCATGGCCATTGTGGCTAGTAGCTCTGGGGAGCCTTTTCTCCTCTATGAATTTGTCCAGTCCCCTGTTAAAGCCCTCCAGGCTTATGGCCATCATTTCAGCCTAAGATCTTAACAAGGAAAGCTCAAAGAGCAGGAAGCCAGGAAGCCAGTGGCAGCCCCCCCTTCCACCCCAGCTGATCTCCCAGGGCCAACAATGCCTGTTCCTCTGAGCCCCCCATAGAGGATCTGGGCAGGAAGTTGGGGGGTGGGTGGGGGTGGGCTACCAGCCGCTGGCCATGAGCTGCATGGGAGCAAATCAATATCTCCTTGTTGTACAGGGACATTAACACTAACTATGATAAACAGTGTCCTCCCAGCCCAGGGCTGCAATGAACATGCCGGGAAGGGCAGGGAGAGGAAAGCTGGAGGTGGGGGCAGTCAGGGAGGAGGAGGCTGGGGTCTCCATCCACTCCACGTCCATGGTCTATGGGAGACGAACAGCTTGTTTGGGGAGGGGGCTGTTCTTGGATGAGGGGTGGAATGACCGCACTTTGTCCCACTGTATCCCTTATATGTGGGGCAGCCCCTCACCACAAAGACAGAGCTGACACCTGCTTTGGCAAACTGGCCATAGCCAGGGTCCACCCTGCCTGTTGACGGGCCATGGCTCAGCCTGCCTGTCAAGCATTTGCCCAACCAGACTGGGAGGCCGCATGGGACAACTGGACAGCTGGCCTTCAGGGCATCTCCATGGCAAAGGGCCCTCAGGGGCCAGAGGCCTGCTCTTGGTGACTTTCCCCTGATCAACCTGCCCTCCATTTCTAGTGGGGCAAAGAAGGGCCTCGGAAGGTGCTGGAGAGGGGAGAGGGGTTTGCATTTGAGGGAGGGGCTTCCTGCAAGCCTCACAGGAGGGGGAGGAGATGCGACTGGAGACCCTGAGCGGGAGCAGAAAACAATCAGGTTCTTGAAAGGGGAGACCTGGCAATGGGCTGCCTTCCCTTCTTCACCTCCACCATAGGAAAGTTCAGCTGCCCAGCAGTTTCCTGCTGCCTCCATCCATGTCACCACAATCCCAAAAAAGAACAACTTGCTAAGCATGTCTCCAGTACTGAGTCTGAAGAACAGGAGCTCCCCTGGCCCCAACCCAACTGACCTTCCGAGCAAGGAAATTGGGAGTGGAAGGGGAGTCACAAGGTAGGCAGCTGAAATTCCCAGGGGGAAATGGAGGCCCAGGGCAGAGGAGCCCAAGCAGTCCTGTCCTCCCCGCAAAGAGGCACAGTCTGCCCTGCACTGGGCGATGCAAAGGTGTGGACTTGGAAAGCGCTTGTGGCTGAGGAGCCAGGTACTTACACATGCGTCAGGTTCAGGCTGCCTCTGAAAGTGTCTGGTGCAATGAACTGCAGCTGCGTCCTTGAAATGGTTCTGCAACAAATGAGCAAAGTCAGCCAGAGCACAGCTGGCCAGGAAGCCGCCACCCCAAGAAACCCAAAGTTCCGAGTGGCCTGTTTTTGCTGCAGCAACACTTCTCTACCTCCATGCCTGTCTGGGCCCAGGAAGGCAGCAGTGCCACCTCAGGAGAGGCATTGGCCAAATGTCCCTGGCCTCAGCAGGATGGAGCAGAAGATGGAGGCAGGCCAGTTGCAGGCAGGTGGAGTGGAGAGTGCTCCTGGCAGTGGGGCTCCTGAAGCCATAGTAGGGTCCTTGCCCTGCATGTCAGGGGAGCTGGCAAGAGGGCAGATGGGGCTATGTGGGGGTGGGGTGGTGAGGCTCTTCCATGGGGTTCTCTGCCCTCATCTTAGAAAATGACACTAGAGGAATTTTCATCCTCAGCAATGGGAGGAAATTTCCCAAGACAGGTAGGAATATGGGGCAGGGTGAGGCTGTTCACCCTCTCCTCTCCGTAACCCGGCCCTGACATCATTCCCAAGAAACAGGGGGGATGTCTCCAGTGAAGCGCCTCTGAAGCCCACCTGTGCTTCAGAGACCTCATGGCTCACCAGGCTTAGGCAATAGGCACCTGCCCTGAATCTGGGGGCCCTGCGCCAGGGCTCCTCCTGTTTGCTCAGCATTGGGGAAAGCATTTCCTTCCCCTTCCTCCAAAGCTGCCTGAAATGGGGGAGGTGTAGAAGGAGGTAGGGTGGAAGCAGACCAGGAGCTGGAAGGGGAGCAAAAGCAGAGCTACATACTCTCTGCTGTGGCAGAAACGTCTCTCTCTGCCCAAAGGAGAAGGCTCCCCAACCACACACAACACACTTCCAGCCGCCTCAGTGGCCTCCCCACAGACCCACCAAGCAGCTGAGAGACTCACAGGTTCTTCAGCTCTCGAGGATTCTTCATGTCGTCCTGAGTCAAGTTTGTCAGATGGCTCTGGTTCTCAATGACTCTGTGAAGGAGAGGAGCCTGTCAAGCCATATTCACGCTGTGTCATGGTTAAGTGCTTGCCTAATAAAAAGTCTGGATAAACATTCTTTCTGCGGCACCCCTGTGGGGCTCAGAAGCCCAGTTATGTCACCCCTTGCCTGCAGAGCTGGCAGCCTCTCACCCTTTTTCGAACACCCTCTCTTGTGGAGTGTTCCCCCAGCCTCCTCTCCCCTCTCCTTGGGAGTCCCCTGAGCAGCTGCAGCTGCCACCCCTGGTCTCTGAGCTGCCCTCCCAGCCCCAAAGAGAGATGCCTCCTCCCTCCCACTGCCCACAGGGGCCTAGGAAGCACCCCCTGGCCAGCCCCAGAGGCACCATTTGCCTGCAGGGCTTGTAGCTAGGGCTTCTGCAACAAACAGCTGTGCAAGCCTTTGGGAGGCAGAGATGCAACAGGGCATCACAGGAGAGAGGGAAGAAAAGAGGGACAGAGACCAGTGTTGCCTGCAGCACCCCTGACCATTCAAGATACCCCAGGGTGCCACGGCACACTGGTTGAAAACCACTGCTTTAGATAGATAATACATTCCCTGTTATGGTTCCTGGGAAGAACAGACTTAGGGTCAGAGATTAAGAACAGACTTAATCTAGGGTCAGAGAAGGCATGTGTACATTTTCAGGCTTGTCCCCACCCCACCCCCAAAAAGTCTGTTCACTGTGAAGTTGTCAAATTTTACTTTATGGATTAATTTTATTTATTTTTTTGACTTGGAAGAAAACTAAAAAAAACCCATTTATGTCCTAATAAGGCCATTTTACTAAGAAGAGGGGAAAGCAACCAGCAAGAAATTGAGCCTGAAGGGAAACACAGGAAGCCATTACCTTGTACTGAGTTAGACTGAATTGGTCCATCTAACACAGCATTGCCTACACCGACTGGCAGCAGCTCTTCAGGAGTTGCATCCAACACTGATTCTGCTCAGAGTAAACCAATTGTAATAAATGGACAGTAGTAACTCTGGTGCATTCGTTTCAAATGGTGTACTCTAAGAAGAACTTTGTTGGTCACTACCTCATTTTTTGAGAAGCTGGGAAATGGTTGTGGGGCTTTCTACTCTGGCCACTGAGCTGTGTGCATCTTCCTTCCGTGGCACTGCCTCCTCTCTTCCCACCCAGCATCCCTGCAGCCTTGCCAGCTTCTCCTTGAGCTCCCTCTGCAAGCACAAGGCAGCCCCCATCCGCTGCTGTGAACAGGCAAAGGCTGCATGAAGTGAAGGGAGGAGAGAAGAAAAGGCTTCAATTTCAAGACTGGCTGGGGGGGGGGGCAGACATGGACCCCTTGGCTCTGTTGTGACAGACAGGCCGGGAATGGCAGCAGAGCAGAGGATGCCCTTTGAGGGATTTCACTTGCACCCAGGGCAACCTCCACCGCAGTCTCTCCACAAAACCTCCCACAAGTATTGGGTCAAAAGAAGCCCAGTGGGGCTTTGGCAATGCCCTGGGGTGGACAGACCTGCTGCAACAGCATAGCTGCCAAGTTTTCCCTTTTCTCGTGAGGAAGCCTATTCAGCATAAGGGAAAATCCCTTTAAAAAAGGGATAACTTGGCAGCTATGTGCAACAGATGCTGCAGTTGCCCAATGGAAGCCCACAGGATGCGGCCTGACAGTTTCCCTCTCACTTTGCTGAATTGCACCCAGAATCTTACAAGAGTAGCAGATAGAGATCTGCTACATTTGCTTATTCTGTTCCACGCAGCTGCTGTTGCATCTCTCGCTGTTAGTGTGATGATCATTATTCCCATTTGGAGATGGGAGGAGCAGTCCACACTTTCTCCCTTGCACCTTTTCTGATCAGGCATGAGGCGTGAAGGCCACTCCCTGCAAGGCCCTGGCCCAGACTCACCCAGCTCTACTCAAGAGGCCCCTGGGAGACCGGAGGGACATCACTATGCCTGACCACAAATCCTAATTATTGGATTATTTTGCCCCATCTTTTTGTGCCTGCCAAACAGCTGTGTCATAATATTTCATTCTCTTGTTAATTATGCTGTTTTAAATGTGCATTTTATATTTGAAATGTTTAAGATTTCATTTTTGTTTTTAACTTTGTTTCTGCTAAATATGTATTCTGTAGTTGACTTTCTTTGTAATGTTTTATTTTGAAATATTTGAGATGGTATTTTAGTCTGCTGTTAATTGTGTTGCTTTGACTGTGTACTGGTACTTCATGTTTTACTTTCTTAAGAAATGTTTGATTCTGCATTGTTTTGTTGATGTTTAATATGCTGTAAACCGCTTTGAGATTTTTCTTTAAAATATAAAGTGGTATAGAAATGAAATAATAATAATAACAACAGTAATAGTAACAACAGCAACAACAACAACAACAACAACAACAGTTGATTCACTGCTGACCCACCCCAAAAGTGGTCCCAGTGGCTGCTAGTATGAAGTTTAGGCCATGACACACAACACACTCTTTGCGCCTCCCTGGATAGAAAGTGGTTTCTAGTCTAACTTATTCAAGCATATTAGAGAACTTGAAGTTGCTTAAGGAATAGGGGACAGCAGAAAAATCCCAGAGCACCCTTCACAGCACCTTCAAGTGGGCAGGGATTTATAAGAGAAAAGGCGAAATATTTCTAAGCCTGTTTAAACCATGTTCTGCTTCTGGTGCCTCATGTGGCTAATGGTCACTGGCATGACTGGTCGTCTCCCGCCTGTGAATGGGAGTGGCATTGCCCACACTTGCTCAGCCTGCAGCTGGCGTCTGTCCCAACATAGATCTTCCAGGAATGTTTCTCCCAGCCACAGCCAGTGGGGGATAATTGATGGACCCTTGGAGAGAAGATTGTAATGGCCCATCAGCTGCCCTCCATTTATAGTACAGAAGATGGAGAAGAGCTATTAGCAAAGTCTCTGACAAGGAGGCCTCAGGGGCTGTAGCATCAGGGTAGGGGGACCTCCACACCCCTGAACAGCCAAGTCAGATGCAGATCACACACTCACTCACTCCCTTCCTCACTCCTGCAAAGAAGTATTTGTGTTGTTGCACCTAGAAAGGAGTTGGGCTGGCTGGCCACAGTCCTACAAGAGGCTGAATTTTCTAGCGTTCTTGTAGGTGAACTCCCCATATGTCCATTGGGGTGGTGTGCAAAATTTGCCAGTTTAAGGATGAACAGAATACAAGTCAAACTGGACAGCTGGCATGGTTACAACCTCCAGTTCTAAAATCAGCATTATAATGATTAACCTTTCTCAGGTGGCTTTCCCTAGAAAGCACAAATATTAATGCACACAGATTTCCAGTCTGCTGAAATAATACATTAAACAGTTTTCAGCTCTTTCATTATAAAGAATAAAAACTGACCTAAGGGAAAACATGACAAAAGCTATTGAGGTGCTGTCTTTTAAAATCCTTGAGGGTATTCCAATAAGAGCAGTTTCCAAGTAAAGCTTTGAATTTGTTTGAATATAACTCACGCCAAAGCTGCAATTCTCTGCACATTTACTCAGAGTGCTTTCCATTGAAATAATTTTACTTTTCTGAGTAGACCTGCAGAGGATTGTATCATAAATGCATTTTATCATTCCATTCAAATATTTCAGTTTCATTCTTTTTGGCTGTTGGAGGGGCCTTTCCAGATATTTATAGAGCATACAAAATTAACATGACAAAAGTTTTGTTTAATAAAAGTGTCAATAATGCTACAATCAGATCTTCATGCTTTTAAGGCAGCAGATCTCCCACGCCCCAGACAACCCAGAACCTTTGCTATGTCACTCTCTGCACCATCAACTAGCAAAATCTGTGGTCTTATTATTGAGGACAGTATATAAATCTAAAATAATAAAATAAAATAAAATCTGGCCTACCCAGCCTTTTATTTCTTGCCCTTTTATTTGCAAGTCAGTTGTCCACATGGAAGGCCAGGTAAGGGGCACACAGCACAGGGAGTTAGTGACTCTGCCATGTGCCAGTCCCTAACTGCAGTTGTCCTGTCAGCCTCGGGTCTGTGGCTACTGTTGCTGAATTCCAAGTCGGCTCTGAGAAAGACCACTCTCTCCCATGGGTGACACTGCTTTGTGGGGATCCCGGTCCTTCTTGGATGATCATTTCCAGAAGGTGGTGCTTGGGCGTGCTCTTTGGCTTCATGGAACCTTCAATGTGGGTTCCTCACAGTTCAGTTTTATCCCTTATGTGGTTTAACATCTACATTATGCTGATGATACACAGCTCTGCTTCTCCTTTACAACTGCAGGACCATTGTCTTGCCCTAATGAGACTAAATGAGAGGCAACAAACTGAAGCTCAATCCTGACGCACTGTTAGTGGGTGGTTCCCTAGACCCGATGGAGAGGAGGTTGCCTGCTCTTGATGGGGTTACACTCCCTTTGAAGGAGCAGGTACACAGCTTGGGGGTCCTCCTGGATCCTTTGCTGTCACTCGGTGGTGAGGAGTGCCTTCCATCAGCTTCGGCTGGTGGCCAAGCTGTGCCTAACATCTGTTGTCTTATGCTCTGGTAACCTCTAGGTTAGATTACTGCAGTGTGCTTCTAAAGATGGTTCAGAAACTTCAACTAGTGCAGAATTCAGCAACTAGGTTGCTCACCTGGTCAAGATCCCTTCTCTTGATATGAATCTACTCAGACCCTGAGCTCACCATCTGAGGCCCTTCTTCATGTGCTACCTCTGCAAGAGGTGGGTGGCAACGTGAGAATGGGCCTTTTCTGCAATGGCTCCCCATTTTGTGGAATGTTCTTCCCAAGGAGGCTTGCCTGGTGCTTTCATTACATATCTTTAGGTGGCAGGTGAAAATGTTTCTCTTTAACCATATAAATACTTCTTCTTCATCATCATCTTACCAGGCCTTGGACTGAATAACATTCTGTGGCCTTTTAAATGTTTTTTGTGGGACCCGGGGGGTGTTTATTGGTTTGTTTTTGTTTTTGTTTTATTATGTATTTTGTGTTCTCATTTAGTATTTTTATGTCGTGGACTGCCCTATGATATACAAATAATAATAATAATAATAATAATAATAATAATAATAATAATAAATGAAAAGGGCAGGGGTGGGGGCCCTATTCTTCTCAACCTCCACTCCATACCTTCCCTTTGACAAAGACAGCACAAATACATGGGGGGGGGGTGGGGGGGTTCAGAGTTTCTAAGATAGTTCAAAAAAATTGGTGTGTTGGGTAGCCTGAAAGCTCTGCGGTCAGCTTGGGGAAAAACTGAGAATTCACTTTTGGGAAATGTATTCGTGACATTTTTATGCTTCTCAGGGGAGGACACTTATAAGTAAAAACAATTAAAAACCAAAGGAAAACAACATTTTAAAGTGAGAGGTAGAAAATCTACAGCAACACATCCAAACAACTTAGCACATCCATCAAATTAAAAACAGGGGGTCACATCTCCTGAGTTATTTGAAAGACTTGGGTGAACAGAAAGGCCTTTGTCTGGTACCAAAAGGACTACAGAAATAGCTACAATTAAAAGGTGGAATGAAGTTTTTAATAAACAGGAGTTGTGAGTTCTTATTTCTGTGCTATTCTGCCCCCGCAAAGGTGTTGGGCCTGCCTTACAAAGGTCCTTCTAGCAGCCAATTCATCTGCCTCCTCTTTGTCCCAGGCACCTGCAAATCAGAGGCAGACTGTCTCTGGACTCTGGATGCATTGAGGGGCCATCTCTGATATCCCTCTGGAATTTATGGGATGCATTTGAAATGTGTACTAAGTCTTTGGCTGTTGCCACATCTTGTATGAGGGACTTCCATAGGTTCTTATGGGTGTGTGAAGAATTTATTCTACCTAGTACAATTGTCAAAACAATTTATTTTGGTGAAGCCACCTGTTAATTGGTCTTTTCTCTAAACTGCAACACCCCCACCCCAGCCTTCCTCTGTGGGGAAAGTGCTCCAGCCCAGAGATTGTTTTGGTTGTGGCTTTACAGCTTATTTGTGCTCTCTCCTTCTGGAGCCAGGACTGGGCATGTGATAACCAGAGTCACTGCACCATAGATACCGGTAGATAGCATGGTGTTTGTTCTGCCTGTTAGACTGTCAGCACCATCCTTAACTATTCCCATTGCCGACACTGCCTCTTTCAGAAACCCATTCAACTGAGTAGCCCCCCCCCACTCTTTTCTTGGACTGAGACACCGTTAGGCTACCATCTTCACCATGCTAGCATTAAAACAGTTCACAGAGTCAGAGGGTTGGATGCCAAGCTGGGATGAAGGCGAGAGGAATGGGGACTCCTCTAGCATCCTTCCCTGGGTGGTTTTTCCAGGAAACAGCCTCTCTCTCTCTCTCTCTCTCTCTCTCTCTCTCTCTCTCTCTCTCTCTCTCTCTCTCCAGGCAGGGCTGAGGCACTTTCCCATCCCGGCAGCAAAGGGCGAGGTGGGGGCAAGACTCCTCAGGGGAGTCAGAGTTGCCCGCAAACACACTGTGAGCAGCCAGGCTAGTTCCTGGACTTGAGCTGGCATCAGCCAGGGAGTCTCTAGGAAAGGATCGGCAGCCTTGAAGCCCAGACGGGCTCCCAGTAGGGCAGGGGTGTCAAACTCAAATTCATTGGGGGCCGCATCAGCAGTTTGGTCACCCTCAAAGGGCCGGTTGTATCTGTAGGACTATGTGTCCACTCTTTATTATCATAAATTATTGTCACTGCATTCAATTATTACTGTTTTTTGTAATAATGTAAGTAATAACTAGCTTTGAAAGCAGAAACATAGTCAGAATAATGGCAAGTAGATATTCAAATGTACAATTGTACAATTTATTGAAAAATGATTTTTGGTAACTGCACTGGGTGGTGGAGGTTCGCTAGGGTTTCATGCAGGACCTTTGCAGAGCTACTAGTACCTGGAGATGCTGGGGTCCTTCTGCATGCAGGACAGATGTTCTGCCAGTGAGCCACCACCCTTCACCAAAGGGACTGGCTGAGGTTGACTCACTGGAGCTGCTCTCCTGGTTCCAGGGTTTAAGGGCCAGAAGTATAAAGCAGCATCCTATGCTTCTGAGGAGAGGGAGAGGGAAGGGGAGGGGAGGGAGGGAGGGAGGGAGGGAGGGAGGAAGAAAAGAGGGAGTGGGAGGGAGAGAGGAAGGAAGGAAAGAGGGGAGAGAAAGAAGCGTAGGAAATAAGGAAGGGAATAAAGAAGGAAAGAAAAAGAAAGAGGGAGAGAAGATGGAAAGGGAGAAATAAGGAAGGAAGTAGAGGGAAAGAAAGAATAAGAATGAGGGAGAGGAAGAAAGATGGGAAGGACAGAAGGAAGAAAGGAAGAAAGAAAAGAGGGAGCAGGAGGGAGAGAGGAAGGAAAGAGGTGAGAGAAAGAAGAGTAGGAAAGAAGGAATAAAGAAGGAAAGAAAAAGAAAGAAAGAGGGAGAGAAGACAGAGATAAAGAAGGAAGGAAGGAGAGGGAAAGAAAGAATAAGAACGAGAGAGAGGAAGAAAGAAAGGGAAAGGAGGGTCGCCACCTTGATTCAGCGCCAGAAAAGAGCGCGAAGGGACCCAGGGGCAAAAAGCATTTCCTGTGCAGCGTGAGGCAGCGGGTGTCCATTTTAGGAGAAGTGCGTAAAGCCTCAGAGTTGCACGTTCGTGAGGCTGAGCCGCGGCAGGAGGAGGAGGAGGAGGTGAGGCAAGAGGAGGAGGAGGAGGAGGCGGCGGCGGCTTGCCGGGTTGGTGCCTGGCAGCGCCGTGCGGAGAGTCCCGAGCCTCTGGGACGCAGCAGTGCTCTGTAGCACTTTGAATCCTCCTCCTCCTCCACGCGCTGCTGCTGGGTGCTTTGTCTGTGCTTCAGCAGGAGCAGCAGCCGTTTCCAGGCGCCGAGCCGTGGCAGGAGGAGGATTCAAAGTGCTACAGAGCACTGCTGTGTCGCAGAGGCTCGGGACTCTCCGTGCGGCGCTGCTCCGGCCACCTTTCTACCCTCCCCCGCCCCAGCTGTTTGTCAGCGCTTTGTCGGCGCAGCGCTTCAGCGGCAAGGTCCCGCTGCTGGGTCCCGCTGGCTGGGGCGCTCGGCGGGCCACATGACGAGGTCTGGCGGGCCGGATTTGGCCCCCAGGCCTTGTGTTTGACACCCGTGCAGTAGGGGGACTGGGACCAAGAGGAGCAAAAGAGCAGCGCATTTCATTGAGCAATATTACTTATCACACTGTCTTCTCTTCTTCTTCTTTGGCGATCCCTCATAGCCGAGTAATATTGGCTAGGGAAGCTAGTGTGCTTGGGCGGTGGTGAATCCTGGATGTTGTCTGCAGATGTTGCACAGCTAAAGCCACTAGACATGCCTCCCCCCTCCCCAGCAGCCGTTGCCATGTCCTGTTGCTTCCTACGGTGCCATTTGCCTTCCTACCGCTCAGCCAGCCTATCACTGCCCTTTGCACTGGAACCACAGAGTATTTGGAGACTGCGGCTTCTCCCGTCGCCTCTGTCCGTCCTTTGGCTGCTGGCCGGCCGGCCGGCCTCCCCCAGCGAAGAAGCCAGGCCGGCTCTGCCTGCCTCTGTCCGGCTCGCCCCTCGCTGGGCTTAACCACAGGTCCCTCTTGAGGCCGGTTTATGACGGACAGAAGCGCAGCCAGTGTTAAGTATCCGCAGCAGCCCCCATCCAAGTCCCACTGTACGGAAGTGGCTTGGAAAGGCTCGCTGACATCCTCCGACTGCAGGGCTGCAGGTCCACCTCTGAGCTGTTCTGGAAGCGCTCCTGGCTGAAGGAGACGCAGCCACAGTCTGAGGGCCACAGCGAGCAGGTCTAAGCTGCTCCTTGCTTGGCCAGGATCATAGATTCGTAGAATCGCAGAGTTGGAAGGGACCTCCTGCAATGCAGGAATCTCAGCAAAAGCATCTTTGACAGATGGCCTTTCGACCTCTGTTTAAAAACTTCTAACCCCTTTCGAGGGAATCTGTTCCACTGTCAACCAACTCTTCCCATCAGAAAGTTCGTCCTGATGTTTAGTCGGAATCTCCTTTCCTGTAACTTGAATCCATTGGTTCCGGTCCTAGCCTCCGGAGCAGGAAAAAGCAAGGCAGGAGAAGAGGCACCTCGGCAGAGAGGGCAGCACCAGTCAAGCACGCACGCAATAGCCTCTCTCTGTCCCTAGTACTCTGCACACTGTCCCACCTATCTCAATCCAGCTTTCTCAGTTTCTGCCTGTGTATTGCGAGCCTCTCATGAGTTTTGCTACCACGTCGGAATGAGCATCCAGTGCCTTTAAGCGTGGGCATTGCACGCGCAGGGGTTTCTTCGGGAGGGGGGAAACTGGAGCTGCGATGCCGTAGGCCCCCTATTATCTCTTCTCCTATACAACGTGCCTGTTGTATAGGAGAAGAAAGGTGGGTGTATGCTTGGAGGGAGGGAGACGCCTGCGAAGATGGAAGGAGAGGAGAGAGCACACCTGTTTGCGCAAAGGGACAGATCACTTTAAGCCCCCCCCCCCAATCCCATTTTCAAGTAGGCTGCATTCACTTTCTCCAACTGGAGTTGGGATTTTGGTCCAAGAATAAAAAGCTTAAACCTATTCTTTGATGTTAAAATAATGCTATTCAGAAGATGTAATAGAAAATTATTGATTCATGCCGGTTCTATTTCCACTCAAGGAAGTGCTCAGTGGAGGCGCCTACCCAGGGTGAGCGTCTTCCTAAATAGTGCTGTTCTCAGGTGGCATTTTGGTTCTGGGTTCTCCACCCCTTAAAGATTTCACATGGGGGGGTCATCATTGGGTAGAGGCTTATTCAAACTCATCTTTGTGCTGTAAGAGCATGCAGTGGGTCAAGATATGTGCATACACTTGCCCCCAACCCTTTTGTATAGACGTTTATTTAGGGTGTGTGTGTACATCTCTGATTTTTTAAAAATAAGACACCCCTTAGATGCTAGATTTGCATTCTCTCACTTTTAGGAAAATCCCCTAAACCTCTACCGGCTCCCTGTGAGCCTAGAGATGTTTTTCCCCAGCTTGCTTTGCAAGAAATGTGTCAGTCAGAGGTCCAAATTCTCTGGAGGCAAAGGCACCCCAACCTCCGCTGCGCCCTTCTACCAGGAACTCATGGAGGAGTTAGACAGGAGTTGCAGAACCCCACCCATCCCGTTCCCATCAGACCTACCCACAGGCAGCCGCCCCCGGGCAACACTCACATTTCTGTGAAGTTCTCCAAGCCCCGCAGCTGCGCCAAGTTCTGGATGGTGTTGGGCTCCTGGCAGAACAAGGTGTTCATGTAGCACCTACACTGCTCCAGGCATGGCGAGGCGGCGCTCCGAGGCAGGAGCAACCCGGCCAGGCAGAGGAGCATCCCTGCACAGCCCCAGAGCATCCTTCCTCCAGGGAGAGGCATCCTCGGCTGTCGGCTCAGAAAGCCCCGCGGCTCCCCATCCGCTGCCACCCAACCGAGCAGCCTCGTCCGGCCAGGCTCTGGTCTCTCGCTGAGCCTCTTCCTTCCTTGTCAGTCATGGACCATGTGCACGCACCCTCTCGCAGACACACAACTGCTCATTTCCCAACCTCAGAGGGCGGAGTTTGCTCCAAGTCCTCCTCCAACAACACATAACCCCTCCCTCTCCAAGCGAGTGACCGCCTGTCTCAGTGGACACAGCAGCGAGATCAATGGCCACGTGGATGTGCCTCTTCTCCCCCTGGAGCACAGAGGAAGGGAAAGGAGCTCCTGCGGCCCCAGCAGCCTCCTTCCAGGGTGTCCTTCTCGCCGGTGGTCGCGGTTGGCTCTAGTGCCCGGCGGGAGCTTGGAAGGAGCGCGAGAGAGAGAGCAAGACCACCACCACCTGCGGGAAAGCTGCTGGAACTTAAGCATAGCTGCCAAGTTATCCCTTTTTTACAGGGATTTTCCCTTATGCTGAATAGGCTTCCTCGCGAGAAAAGTGAAAACTTGGCAGCTATGCTTAAGCCGCCTTTGAACCAGCACAGACGTGACTCCCCGCATGCTCAGAGACTATTACTTTTTTGTTACCGGAAACTCAAGTTGTAAATAGTGGAATGGACACCAAGCTGACCCCGCTCTCCCCCCCCCGATACATGAGTATCACTTTCGGCCGCCCCGGCTTAACAATGCCTTCATGTGAGAAGCAGCACCGGACTGCTGGAAGCAGTTCTGCAGACCCTTGCGCTCGTGGCCAGGGGGTGTCAGGAAGGAAACTGTGGAGACTCAGGGACACCGAGAGAGAAGCTGAAATGCAGGACCTAAAGGGATGGAAGTAGGAGCAGCAGTGTCGGCAGAAAAGGGGGTTTGGGGCGGGGGTGGTGGTAGAAGAGACAAACTGGTTGGGAACTTGGGATGCAGAAAAACCCTGGAGGCTGAGCTGCAAAGCGGCAATGAGTTGGGTGAGGAAGGTTCCCTCTCATGTTGGGGGGTGTGGCTCTGGAGGGTGCAGACTCCCCCCTCTCCTTAAAAGCTATGGACCTTAGGACATCTGTTCCTTGCCAGTTTCAGCTCCTTCTATGCCCCCTCCCTTGCCCTCAGGGCTGCCAAGAGATTAGCAAATCGATTGATTAACTGCCCAGTATTTAACTGATTAATCAATAAATAAACCAACACAATTTAAATGCATTTACGTGCTGCAACACCTCAACTTTATAATGATGCTGTGAGAAAGGAGCGGTTTAGTAACCAACGCTTTCTTTTCTTAAAAATTTTTAACAAAAAACTTTCACTTCTTGCTGTTAGAAGTAGTGGTCTCTCCTCGCCTCCCACTAGAAGCCCGGTACTTTCCTGCTGTTACCCGAACCGAGGCCCTGGCGGGGATAGAGGAGGCTATGGAGGAAAATAGATGGCTAAGCGGAAGAGGCAACGGAGCCTGCTGGCTACTGCAGACCACCACGGGTGCCAACTTGAATAAATATTGGGGGAGGTGAGGTATGGGCGTAGCCAGGATTTATGTTTGGGGGGGGGGAGAACTGAATCATCTGCGACGCAGTTGGTCAGTTAGTTAAGCATTTTTTTTATTTTCTTGATTTAGCGGGGCAGTTGTCCCCTGCCCTCCCTTGGCTACTCATGGGGACAGGTCACAGGTAAGTCCCGCCCCGCATAATCGATCACAAGACATGGCGCGCGCACACCATTTGAACAGCAATGAATGACCATCAACTTTTTTGGGCGGGAGGCCTCCTCAAATATTTTACGGGGGGGGCGAAGGGGACCTCGGCCCCAGGAATTGGCTCCTACTCTGCAGACCGTCCCTCCCACCACCATGTAGAAAGTGTCCCTGAGCACGTGCAGAGTAAATATCCACTCCATAAATGAAAGGAGACTCCACTGTGGAGATTTGTTAATTTTATTTATTCAATTACGTGTATACCCCTCTTGATTGTAGAAAACCTCAAAGCAGTTTGCAAAAAGAATAAAGCAGTAAGATTAGTAAAAAAAAATTTTTTTTTTAAATAAAAGCCATCGAACAAAAAAACCACCCCAGCAATCTGAATAGCAGCAGGTGCCGAAACGCGCCTGCTGAAAACATTTTGTTTAGACGAGCCTGTCCAGATATTCAGATTGCTGGTCTGTTTTTTGTTAGCCGCTGGTTTTTAGAGTGCTTGGAGGGAGATCCAGCGGAGATCTATTTCTTACAAATGCGGAGCGAGTATTGCACGGCACCTGTAACAGCGCCGGTTCCGCATGAAGGGAAGGACGGGACTTTCAGATCCGAGGGTTGCATTTTGCTTCCGATACTAACTGGAGCCCCAGAACCGTCTTCTATCTAGAGTGGCTGGGGAGGGAAGAGAGGGCAAGCAGAATAAACCTCGGGTTAATGCCCCCCGACGTCCTTCTTCATCTCATTCCTGGCTTCAGCTCAGCTTCCTGCCCACCTGCGCACTCGCCTCCCCCCTTGTCGGGATTTGCCAAGACACTGCAAAGCGGGGAGACCTCGAAGGGCTGCTGAGAACATCACGGGGCCCCAGGGAGCCCTCGGCTTCTAATAAGGAAGGTCTTTATTTACTGATGGCTCCTCTGAAAATGGGAACAGATGGGATCCTGGAATGGGGGGGGCACATGAGGCCACCACCAACTCCGGGGAATAAAGGGGCGCATTAGAACGACCGGCAGCATCCCTTCGAGCAGGACTTCAAAACGCCTGCAAGCAAGTTCATTGCTTCACACTGGGAGTGAAGACTCGCATTTGAAATCCCTCCAGTAAATACACAGAAGGGAGGGGGGAGGGAGGGAGGTTAGGCGGCCGCGGTTCAGTAGGTGTGTGCCCAGTGTTAACCTTTTCCTTCCAGGCTTAACATCACCATCAGCCTTCGAGGTTAGGGCATCAGGATCGCACCAGAGTCAGTCGGATCACTGGGGCAGTTGCGTGTCGCTCGCCACCGGCTGCAACGAGGCCTATTCAGTAGAGTCTGATAACATTCGCATAGCCTTCCCCACGTACCACTCCGTACATAGCAACAGGCACATTAGTTGGGGGTTGGGGTGGGGTGGAGAGAAGATTGGGGAACTGCCTTTCCCCAACAGCAACAGAGACCTCTGCTTGAACGCTGAGAAACAACAAATGCAAAATGAAACGAAAGCAATTCTTCGAGTCTCTGGATCTTGCGCAAAACACTTATTGCATGAATGAAAAAAAGTGTTCGGGCTCCTTTAATATCTTAGGAAAGCTGCATTTTAGCGCCCCCCCCCTTTAATTTAGACACATTCTGATCTAAGAAAGTCCCTTATTGGGGGATGAGCTTTGAAGCCTTCTTGAACTGGCCAGTAGAGGGCGATATGGAATTTCGTTGCCAAAACACTTACTGCATGAATGAAAAAAAGTGTTCGGGCTCCTTTAATATCTTAGGAAAGCTGCATTTTAGCGCCCCGCCCCCCCCGCTTAATTTAGACACATTCTTTTTTTTTTTTGAAGCTTCATATAATCTTTATTTTTTATAATTTTTTATTAAGGATTTTCTTGGGTTACAAAGGTAGTGCAGTGTCTCATGCATCATTTTTACACATCAATATTACTTGTTGAGACATTATGAGGAAGGGGGAAAGAGGTGGGTGGGATGGGGAGTTGGGTGTGGTGGATTGCCACTGTTTCTGTTTTTCTTGATATGTGTAGGCCTTCGGTGTCAGCATTGTTTGTGCAGGTTCTCTATTGTTTGTTCGTGCTTCTCTGTTGGTGAGAGAGGTCTGGATTCGTCTTAGGATGTGATTGCTCATTTGTGGTTGGCTGTGATGATCTTTAGTTTCTTGCGTGAGTAGGGAGGGAGGGTGTTTTGATCAGGTTAGCCATATTGATTTGTATGCTGACGGTAAGTTTTTGTCATTGTCCTGTTGGGCTGTATAAGTGATGAAGGGGAACCATACTGGGGTGAAGGTGTCTTCTTCTGTTTGTCCCCGAGTCAGTTTCAGCTTACTGGTTAGTTTTTCCAGTAGGGCCGTTTCCCATACAACTTGGTACCATTGGTCCATGCTTACCCCTGACAGGTCCCTCCAGTGCCTGGCTATGATGTTTCTTGTTGCTGACAATAGGTGGATTATAAATTCTTTGTGATCTGTGTGAGCGTTGTTAATTTAGACACATTCTGATCTCAGAAAGTCCCTTATTGGGGGATGAGCTTTGAAGCCTTCTTAAACTGGCCAGTAGAGGGCGATATGGAATTTCGTTGCCATAGACTGTAAGGGGGGGGCGGAGAGGGAGGAGTGAAAGGCGCACAGGGAATAATTTCGGCTTGCTACTTTACAGCAGATGGCTCTGAAAGCACTTTGCAGCAAGCACTTCACCTTCATTAAAACAAAACGTGGGCAAATTAAAAACGAATCTGTGGAAGTGCATTTGGAGCCCCCGGGAAAACAGTTCCATGTGCCATCGTGTTCCTTGTTTTCGTTGTCCTCCTCAGCTGAGAAACCTCTCTTACTCTGGAGGCAGAGGAAGGAAACACGTATTTGGTGTAAAAGGAAACAAAATGTACTGTATGGAGAAAGCCTCAGCCTCCATCCAAGTCCATTTCTGCAACATCAGGAACTTGTAGCCAGGCCTCACCTCTGAAGGTCCGCATCCAACATCTGTGACGAAACATGCCAGATGGGTTTCTCTTATGAAAAGCCAAATGCCAGTTCTGTGTCGCAGTGCCAGATTTACATTAGGTCCAGTCGTGACCGACTCTGGGGTTGCGCGCTCATCTTGCATTATTGGCCGAGGGAGCCGGCGTATAGCTTCCAGGTCATGTGGCCAGCATGTCAAAGCTGCTTCTGGCAAACCAGAGCAGCACACGGAAACACCGTTTACCTTCCCGCTGTAGCGGTTCCTATTTATCTACTTGCATTTTGACGTGCTTTCGAACTGCTAGGTTGGCAGGAGCTGGGACCAAGCAATGGGAGCTCATACTGTAGCATATATGTGGGGCTACCTTTGAAGGTGACCCGGAAACTACAACTAACCCAGAATGCGGCAGCTAGACTAGTGACTGGGAGCGGCCACCGAGACCACATAACACCGGTCCTGAAAGACCTACATTGGCTCCCAGTACGCTTCCGAGCACAATTAAAAGTGTTGGTGCTGACCTTTAAAGCTCTAAACGGCCTCGGTCCAGTATACCTGAAGGAGCGTCTCCTCCCCCATCGTTCTGCCCGGACACTGAGGTCTAGCGCTGAGGGCCTTCTGATGGTTCCCTCGCTACGAGAAGCCAAGTTACAGGGAACCAGGCAGAGGGCCTTCTCGGTAGTGGCACCCACCCTGTGGAATGCCCTCCCACCAGAGGTCAAAGAGAACAACAATTACCAGACCTTTGGAAGGCATCTCAAGGCAGCCCTGTTTAGGGAAGCTTGAAAATGTTTGATGGATTTCTGTATTTTAATATTTTGTTGGAAGCCGCCCAGAGTGGCTGGGGGAACCTGGCCAGATGGGCGGGGTATAAATAATAAATTATTATTATTATTATTCAACACAAAAAACAGTGACAATTTGTTGTTGACAAGGACAGCTGGACATATAAAGGGCCCCACTACTTCAGTAGCTTAGGGCCTCATCAAACCTCAATCTGGCCATGCCTGTGCGTGTGTGTACGCATTTCAGAAATGACATCAGGCAGGTGGCTTGGGGACGCCACCTTGTATTTTCTGACGTAGTGTCATAGAACCAGTGCTTTTTTCCTGTGGGGACGCAGGGAGATTTTGGTGGATTTGTAGTGCAGCTATTAACTATGAGAGCTGAGCATAGTGCCTCCATGCCCAGGGGCACTCTGGCTGCCTCTGCTTGTCAGTTCCCTGAGACAAGGAAGAAAAAAACCACTGCCTTGTGTCCTGCTGCTGGGCCCCCTGCAAGCCCCTCTGTGGAAAGTAGATTGGAGGGTTCAGTGGTCACACACATTCTGGCCTAGCAGAGGGAGGGGTGTATTTCCTTCTGCTTTGCTTCTTGGAATCTGCTGTGGCTGTAGACTGAACTTTAAATGGTGCAGGATCCTAGTATATCTCAGAGGTTGTCTAGGAAGCTGTATTGTCTGCACTGGTTGGCAGCAAACCCCCCCCCCCCCCGGATTCCTGATCAGGCATGTTCCCAGTTCTACCCATAATAATGTTATAAATTGATATACATTACATCTCCTTATACTGTAAAAAAGTTTTCTTCCCCTCTTTCCCCCCTTGCAGTTATATGCCATGTTGCATTTTTTGTTGTGTAAATTATGTTGGGAATCAGTGAAATATTAGATATAAACCAAAATTTTTATTCAAATAATATGCCTATTTTTATGCCCTTTAGGAACAAACATGTTGAGTTTCTTGTGTGTGTGACTGGGTGTGAACTCACATGGGGCGGGGAGGGGTTAGTGCTGAATTGAGTCTTTGACTCCTTGGAAGAAAGCCTAATTTCCCTGCCAGCAGCTGTGTGCACTTTGATCAGCAGCCTGGAGGGAATTAAACACAGGTGGGGAATGCCTGAGGAAACGCTCACAGCTGTGCCTAGTCAGGTAGTGATAGGGCTGGAAGTATAGACTGAGTATGTCTTCCCTGCACCTGTAACTGATTCAGATTGGAACCTGCCCTAATAGCCTCCCCTACTATGGTATTAAGGACAGGCTGGAGCAGCTGTGAGGAGTGTGAGTGTGATGAAGACCAAGGAGGGGTGTAACGCGTGCTGGGTGAAGGTGTCACAGAAATGGCTGGAGCGAGGTTTGCGGAGGAGGGAAGTTCTGCCAAGAGCAGCCAGATCCAGGACAGGTGCTTGGGGGGGGGGGAGTTGGAACTTCTGGGACTTTCACATTTTGTCCCTGCCTGCACCAAATGCTAACTGTGACAGCACTCCTTTTGGAGGAAGAAAAAGAGAAAGGATTTAAAAATCAGATTCAGGATTTTTTCTTTTGTTAAAAACCCCCAGCTTTTATTTCACCTCACATCACCTTTAGTTCCTTGGAGAAAGGGTGAGATATAAATACAAATGTGGGCTGGACAAGGTGGATTTGCAGCTGGTTGACTGACTAAACCCGGAGTGCTCGCTAGTGGCAAAAGGGGAAACCTAGGCTTTCTTTCACTCGGGTTAAAGTCTTAGTCTGGTACACGCACACTCCATGCACGTTTGCACCCGCACACACACAAAGCTCAACACATTTGTTATTAAATGGCATAAAAATAGGCAGTATATATCATTTGACACTGTGATTGTTAATAGTAGTTTTCAGAGGCTTCGGTTAACTCAGGATTTGCACTCTTAAGGTTTAGAAATGTTAAGAAAAACTTTTGGCCATAAGTTTTGGAGTTTGAAGTTTCCCTGAGTTTAATTTGGCCTTAAAGGTAACATCCTGACTTCAGCTGCTGCTGTTTATCTTAAATGTGCAGTTTTAAAGGCAAGCTTGCTTCATTTTCTTTTAAAGGAACAACAAAAAACCCCAGGTAATTTATCTTTCCTAAGACAAGTATTTTCTAAGAGAAGCTAGGTATTGGACTTGATCAATCTAAAACAGGGCCAATCCGGAGAAAGGAGAAACTGGAAAAGTGTTTGAAAAAGGGTGGAGAAAAGTTTCTCCAAATATGAAAATATTTTTTGTGTGTAAAAAATTTTTTGTATGTGTGTATCTGGCTTTCATTCAACTTTCAGTACCTCTCCGTAGATCTGTTTCCTCAAATGATCTATTATTACTAAGACGTAATATGACTGTATGACCAAAGGGAAAATTAGTGCCCCTTCCAGTAAAAGTAAATTGGTTGTCAACAGTAGAGTTTCCATGTGTAGAGGTTATCCGAGGTTGGATTTATTTGGTTAAATTATATCTTTGCACTCTGCGGGAGTTCCAGAGTGCAAAGATATAATTTTGGAAATAAGAATTATCAGAGTGCCTCTGGGCATGTGCAGATTGTTCCTCCCGAAGTAGAAAGAGGTCCGTCTCCCGCTGTAGGAGGGGGGGAAACGGTTCCAGGGCAAAGGTGGCGGTGAGGGGATGTGTGTGCAGAGGTAGAACTAGGTGCTCCGGCACCCGGAGTGGTGCACATGCTGTGTACGCGGGGGCGGGGCTGTGCGGGGGCAGGGCTAGCCGTGCACGGAGAGGGGAGGGCGGGCGCTGTCCGCAGTCAATGTGGGGGGCCCCGCGGCGATGTCACCCCCCCCATGACACCCGGGCGGAAAACCCCCACCACCGCACCCCACTTCCTTCCTCCGCCAATGTGGAAAGAAGGGCCAACTTGTCCGTGGCTAGGGGGCGGAATCTGGACGGTTCTGGCAGGGGTTCAAGATTACCCAGCTACGGTTCTGGTAGTGCCCACCAAGTGCTGCGTCTACTGGGCGGGCTCCCGGCTGCGTGGTCGGGCGGGCAGGCAAGTGGGGCAGCATGGCCCTGCTTGGCTCCGTTGGGGGGTAGGGTCATTCCCGCCCTGTTGGTGACGAGGGTTGGGGTGCTGCAGCAGGATCCTTCACCTTCTGCACTCCGAGTCCCGGCCTCTGGCTCTCACGTCCGTCCGGGAGTCTTGAAGGACTGAGACACAGTTGTCCTGGGCACCCCACAGGAATGGAGGGTGCTTTTCACTTCAGATTAATAGGCAAGGTGAGGGTGGGGAGACAAGGGAGAGTGTTTCTGCTGGAGGAGCAGAAAGCAAGGGGAAACACAAACTGATTTGGACCTATGGAGGATGGTGGACGGGAAGCCAAGGCTAATCTCAGATTGTTTCCGCGCTTCAATGCCGCCCTCTGGAGGCTTTACCGGGGTAAGATTCCTTTCAGAGTTAATGGTTCCTGGTGGCCCTTGTGAGAAGTGGAGCGTCCTCGGGTTCTGTCCTGGGCCCACTGTTGTTCAATGTTTGCACAAACCACTTGGGAAGGAATGGAGGGTATGGTCGTTCAATTTGCAGCTGTAGTTTGGTTAAACATGCTGTAACAATAAATTAATAACAATAATAATAATAATAATTTTTTATTTGTATCCCGCCCTCCCCAGCCGAGGTCAAGCTCAGAGCAGCTAACATCATAAAAACAACACAATATGCATAGAAACAGACATCAATTAAATTAAATACAGTACATCTTAAAATTTCTCTTTTGGGACACTCCTTGGAGATTTTTGAAATAAAGGTAAAGGTACCCCTGACCGTTAGGTCCAGACACCTGCTTCTTGGGAGAAAAGCAATGAGAAACCTAGACAGCATCTTAAAAAGCAGAGACATCACCTTGCCGACAAAGGTCCGTATAGTTAAAGCTATGGTTTTCCCAGTAGTGATGTATGGAAGTGAGAGCTGGACCATAAAGAAGGCTGATCGCCGAAGAATTGATGCTTTTGAATTATGGTGCTGGAGGAGACTCTTGAGAGTCCCATGGACTGCAAGAAGATCAAACTTATCAATTCTGAAGGAAATCAGCCCTGAGTGCTCACTGGAAGGACAGATCCTGAAGCTGAGGGCGAGGCTCCAATACTTTGGCCACCTCATGAGAAGAGAAGACTCCCTGGAAAAGACCCTGATGTTGGGAAAGATGGAGGGCACAAGGAGAAGGGGACGACAGAGGACGAGATGGTTGGACAGTGTTCTTGAAGCTACAAACATGAGTTTGACCAAACTGCGGGAGGCAGTGGAAGACAGGAGTGCTTGGCGTGCTATGGTCCGCGGACACGACTAAACAACAACATCTTAAAATTAATTCAGACAAGTTAAAATCTGGGCAGGTGGTAATTATCAGGTTAGAATTGAGAGTGGTTAATACTTGACAGGACCAACTGTTTCCACTGATCATAGAAGGACCTGTGAGCAGGTTGGGGGCCTCCTTCAGACTTGTTTTATAGAAAGGAAAGTAACTCAAACTGCATTCTGCCCAAAGGTCTGGCGGAACAACTCCGTCTTGCAGGCCCTGCAGAAAGATGTCAAATCCCGCAAGGTCCTGGTCTCCTGTGGCGGAGCGTTCCACCAGGTCGAGGACACAGCCAAAAAGGCCCTGGCTCTAGTCGAGGGCAGTCTAATTTCCCTGTGGTCCGGGATCTTAAGGCGTTGTTAGCAGAACATAAGGCATACGTGGGGCATACCAGGTACGAGGGTCCTAGGCCATATACAGTGGTACCTCGCTTAACGAATGCCCTGCTTAATGAAATTTCCGCTTAACGAAAGGTTTTTTCGAGCGGAGGTTGCATCGCTTAACGAATGGTTTTTCCCCCGGCCGCAACTCGCTAGACGATTTTTTTTTTAAAAAAAAGATTTTTATTGAAGTACGAGAATTTCTACATACATTATATTCTCTCCTTCCAATTTTTTATTTCCTGTACCATTTTTCCTTTCCCTTCCCACCCCCTCCCCCACCCATAATCCATTGGAAGGGTTCAAACAGTTGTCCTCAGCCATGGGCACAATGTCTTTAATTTCCACTGAATGTCTTCTGGTCCAGTAGTTGTTATCCATTGAAGATAGGGGTTCCATCTGGTCCTTATAATAGTAGACTTGGCCTTCCATGTTATTTCCTGTGACGTTACTGCCACGATGTCTGACTGAATAAATTCAAACAAATAATTAGTCCAGACCTCTACTGTCCATTTTTCTCTATCTTTCCAACCTAAAGCTATTGTTGCCTTTCCTGCTAGTATCATTGCTTTGAAGGTGTGCTGGTCACCTTTCTCTATGGCCATGTTTCCTAGTATACCCATTGTCATAAGATTGAAGTCTATAGGTAGCTTCACTTTAAAAACTTCATTAATAACCTTAAGGATTTTATTCCAAAATCCCCCTACCTCTGGGCATTCCCAATACATATGGGAGAACCATCCCTTGGCTTGTTCACAGTGCCAGCAGTTAGGGTTCAATCCTGGTATCATATTGGCTAGCTGGGCCGGAGTTCTATACCATTTTAGAAAGAATTTTAGTTCGAGCTCCCTAAATTTGCTTACTTTAATCTCATCTATTCCTTTCATTATCCTTTCGACCTTTGATTCGCTGATTTGTTCTTCTTTACTCCATATCTTTTGAATAAGTTGGGTTGTCAGTTCTTTATTTGTAATCATCTTCTTATAGATTTTTCCTATCATTCCTTGTTTAGTTTTTTCCATTTGTTTATATAGTTCCTCTATTGGCTCTTCCAATCTCCTATTTCCTATCTCTTGGGCTTTACGAATTTTATTATATAACCCTCCAATTTTTAACCAGTATAGGTTACCTATGTTCTCTGTTACTTCCTGCAATGACTTTAAGGACTCTCCTCTATACATATCTTGGACTATGTGATATCCCTTAGCACTAAGAATTTTCCACCCTTTGGGGTCGTCTGTTGCCTCGTATATGCTTTCTAAGGGTGCCCACAGAGAGATACTTTTTAACCATATAGGTTGCCATCTCCTCCATATGCCTAGTGTCAATATCCTGGGTCCTATTGCAGATTTTAGATCTTCCTTTACATTATTTGTGAAGATTCCAAATCTTGCTGCACCGTTGTTGGCCTCATCCTCAAATCTGATCCACTTTTGTTTATTTTTTGCTCCAATTTCTAGTAAAGTTTTTAATTGGATGGCTTCATGGTAATTATAAATGTTGGGGAGGCCCCACCCTAATTCTGATTTGTGGTTATACACAAACCTCTTTTGTGTCCTTGGTTTTTTACTTCCGAATATCCATTGTCTTATCTCACCATTCCATTGTTCCAATTGCTGTTTTTTCATCTCTAGTGGGATGGCTTGGAAAAGATAACTTAGCTTGGGGACCCAGAACATTTTAGTAGCCTTGACTCTAGCTGTAATGCTTAAAGTTTTGTTTCTCCATCTTTTCATATCTTTTAGTATTTTATTCCATATCTTCTTATAGTTGAATTCTGTGGTCTTGTTAATATTCCTATAGAGTTCAATATCCAGGTATTTTATTCTTTTAGAACCCAGGCCCATACCTGTTATGCTATTTATTTCTTTTTTTCAGGTAGATTCACATTAAAGTACATTATTTCTGATTTAGTTATATTTGCCCCTACTCCGGAGTATTCCTCGAAATCTTCTAATATTATCTTTATTTCTTTTATCCCTTCCTTGGGATTTGTTATGATTACAATAATATCATCTGCAAACAAGTTAATTTTCATCTCCTCTTTCCCGATCTTATAACCCTCTATTCTTCCACAGTTTCTTATTCTTTCCGCTAGTTGTCCTATAGCCATTATGAATAGGAATGGCGAGAGAGGGCACCCCTGCCGAATGTCTCTGCGTATTGGGAAGGGTTGGGAGTGTTCTCCATTGACTCTTACCACTGCTGTTCCATCTTTATATAGTTCTTGTATCGCAAACCGATAAGCCTCTCCTATTCCATATTTAGTCATTATTTCCCATAAGAATTCCTGTGAGAGTGTATCGAATGCTTTAAAGACGTCTAATTTCATTAACCCGAGCTTTTTTTATTGTCCGTGATACAATACATTAATAATATTTCTAATCGGGTGGGCAATATTTCTACCCTTAACAAATCCATATTGGTCTTCTTTTATAATTTTGGGGGTGGCATTTTTTAACCTGTTTGCCATGATTTTGGCGAAGATTTTATAATCTTGGTTTAATAGACTAATGGGTCTATATGAACCTACTTCTTTAGGGTCTCTGTTTGGTTTTAGGATTACCGTTATTTCTGCCTTTCTCCATGTTTCTGGGGCTTTTTTCCCTTCTAGTATACTATTAAAAAGTTGTTGTAGTTCAGGGGCCAGAATTTCTACCATTCCCTTGTAGAATTCGGCCGTAAAGCCATCTAGTCCTGGTGATCTGCCATTTTTTAATTCCTTGATTATGTCCTTTATTTCTTTTATTGTAATTTTGCTATCTAGTTTACTTTTCTCAGACTGATCCAGTGTTAAATTTATATTCTCCTGAAAATTAGCTGCTGTCACAGTGGCCGGAGTGGACTACTTCAGAGTAACGACGCTACGCAGCTCTGCATTTTATTCTTTTATTGGTGCTGCGTATTTACAGTGCTTAAGTCATTGCTATTTACACGGAGTGATGTGGTCAGTCGGTTTCAGAACCTCCTAATGGCTTTTGGCGCGTCTTTCTCCAACACAAAAGCTTTGGCAGACCCATCCTCTTTCCCCTCCTCTTTCTGCGTAATTCCGGAGTTGGGGGGATGGGTCTCCCGCCCTTATTCGCCCCTTCCTGTCCCACCTGGGACCCTGGCTCCTCTACCTTGCCTGAGCCTCGGACACGACTTCCTGCTTCCCCACTGGAATCGGAACTCTCTCTGCTTCCCCCTGTGCTCGGGGATTGGCTTGAACTCAGGAGGGGAGGGACTTCGCGATATCCCCTGTCCCTCACATCCACCCCCCTCCCAAGCTCTCCTTCACCCCTCCCCAGGTCCCCCCCAGGTGTCGGTGACGACTGGAAGCCTAAGAACTCAGTGCTTTCCGAGCCCGTTGGTGTGAACACCTCCCCCCAGTCCTGCAAGCCCCCCCCTTCCGCCTGGGAGGACGGGAATCCCAAAAAGTCTGTGGCGTCAGAGCTGGTGGGGGTAAAAATGTTCTGCCAATCTGCTCCTTCCTCTGACTGGGTGGATCTCGGTGACACCCATACCTCATCCTCTGGTTCCTCAAACTCCGCTTCCCAGCGCCATGGTGAACTGCTCTCCCGTGCTTCCTCCCCCTCCCCCTCCCTTTCCATGTGCCAGGGCTTGGGTCTATGGGGAAAGAGGGCGTGAAATTCTTCTACCAGGAATTCCTCCTGTATCTGAGTGGCTGGGACCCATTCATTCTGGGACGGTGGAGCATCCTCCCATGCCATGAGGTACTCCAGTCCCCCCACCCCCCACCTTGAATCCAGGATGGCTGTGGCCTCATTGAGTTGCTCCCTGCCTTCCCTCTCCCCCCCTCCCTCAGGGGTTTGTTCGCTGTCTCGGAGCCTGCTGCTTTCCCTGTACGGCGACAGCAGCGATCTATGAAACACTGGGTGCACCCTCATGTCCTCTGGCAGTGCCAGCCTGTATGCCACCGGGTTGACCTGTTGCGTGACCGTGAAGGGGCCCAACCTTCTGGGCGCCAGCTTTTTGCATCGCCCTCTGATGGGAAGGCCCTCCGAGGACAACCAAACTTTGTCCCCCACCCTAATGACCTCCCCCGGTCGCCTGTGGCGATCTGCCCCCCTCTTGTACGCTTCCTTGGCTCTCTCCAAGTGTTCTCTGAGCTGCTGGTGCACCGTCTCCAGTTCCTCTGCCCAATCCTCAGCCTGTGGGCCCTCCTCCTCCTCCTCCCCCTCCCTCTCAGGGAAAGATCTGAGGTCACGCCCGTAATTGGCCTTAAAGGGCGACACCCCTGTGGAGACGTGCACCGCATTGTTGTAGGCAAATTCTGCCAGTGGCAGGCGATCCACCCAGTCCGTTTGCCTCTGGCTGACGTAACATCTCAGGTACTGCTGCAGAATGGCGTTGACCCTCTCCGCCTGTCCATTGGTCTGCGGGTGTCTAGCCGTCGACAAGCTGACCTCCACCTGCAGGAGGTTCATGAGCCGCCGCCAGAACCTGGAAACAAATTGGCGGCCACGATCCGAAATAACCCTTAAGGGTAATCCATGCAGTCTGAATACGTGATCCACAAACAGTTTGGCTGTCTCTTCTGCAGAGACCGCCCTGGCACACGGTATAAAATGGCACATTTTGGACATGAGGTCCACCACCACCAACACTGCGGTCTTGCCCCTGGAAGAAGGCAGATCTGTGATGAAGTCCATGGACACCACTTCCCACGGCCTGTGTGGCGTGGCTAAGGGCTCCAGCAATCCCGGTGGCGCTGCTCTGACCACCTTTGCCCGCTGGCAGGTGTCACAGCCCCTTACATAGTCTCGAACATCTTCCCTCACCCCTGGCCACCAGAAGTGTCTCATGACTAGGTGAGTGGTTTTGTCCCTCCCAAAATGACCCGCCGTTGGGTTGTCGTGCATCTGCTTGAGGACCGTACGTCTAAGCTGGGTGGTGGGCAGGTACAGTGCACCCTTGTAGAAAAGCAGCCCCCTGCGTTCTGCAAAGTCTTTTGCCTGCTCCCCCCCCTCTCAGTTCTCTGAAGATGCGGTTGGCAAATTCATCCGCTGCCGTCAGTGCTGTGAGTTCTGCCTCGCTCACCACTGCTGCTCCGCAGGACCATGCTGACGGAGGGAAAATGTGCCTGGGTGCCGGTGGCGCCTCCTCCTCCATGTACTCTGGCTTGCGGGAGAGGGCATCCGCCCTGACATTCTGCTCTCCCGGGATGTAGTGTATGGAGAAGTTGAAGTTCGAGAAGAACTCTGCCCACCGTATCTGCCGCTGGTTGAGCACCCTGGCAGTTCTCCAGAACTCCAGGTTTTTGTGGTCCGTGCACACCTGGATGGGGTGCTTGGCGCCCACCAGGAAGTGTCTCCAGTGCTGGAACGCAGCGTGGATCGCAAGAAGTTCCCGATCAAACACCGTGTAGTTTCGCTCTGGCTGGGTCAACTTCCTGGAGAAGAAGGCACAGGGTCTCCACTCTCTGTTGGCGTCCAGTTGCAACAAAATGGCGCCCACAGCTTTATCAGAAGCATCTGTCTCCACGCGTAGGGGCGCGTCCTGAACCACGTGGAACAGGTTCTGGTCTGAGGCGAACACCCTCTTGAGGCTTTCGAACGCTGCTTGCGCCTCTGGTGTCCACCTGAACTTCTGCTTGCCTCTCAGGCAGTCAGTGATGGGAGCCGTAACGCGAGAGAAGTTCTTGATGAACTTCCTGTAGAAGTTGGCGAAGCCTAGTAGGCGTTGGGCATCTTTGCGCGTCCTGGGGCTGTGCCAGTCCAGGATGGCCTGCACCTTGTCCTTGTCCATCGCCAGCCCCTTGTCTGACAGCTTGTAGCCCAGGAAGTCCACCTCCTTGGTGTGAAACTTGCACTTCTCCAGCTTCACATACAGGTGGTTCTCCTTCAGGCGCTGCAACACCTCCCTGACATCTTTCACATGCTGCACTGGGTCATTGGAGTAAATAAGGATGTCATCCAGGAAGACCAAGCATTTCCTGAAGAGGAGGGACCCCAGGACGTGGTGCATGAAGGCCTGGAGGCATGCTGAGCCCCCTTGCAACCCGAAGGGCATCACCAGATATTCAAAAGAGCCCAGAGGCGTGAACATCGTGGTTTTCCATTCATCGCCTTCCCGGATCCTGATCAAGTTGTACGCCCCCCTCAGGTCTAGCTTGGTGAAAATCTTGCCCCTGCATGCCGCTGTCAGGAGATCATCCACTCTGGGCATGGGGAAAGCCACTGGCTCTGTCACTGAATTCAGTCGTCTAAAATCCACCACCAGACGGCGCTGTTGCGTGTCTTTCTTGTCCACCCAGAAGACCGGGCTGCCCCCTGCTGCCTTGCTTTCTCTGATGAACCCCCGCTTGAGGTTCTTGTCGATGAAAGCGCGCAGATCCTCCAGTTCCTGGTCTGACATGGCGTACAGCTTGGCTGGGGGTATAGTTGCCCCTGGCACCAGGTTGATCTGGCAGTCAAAAGGCCTGTGTGGGGGTAGGTGGTCGGACTCCGCTTCGCTGAAGACCTCCTGCAGGTCCCAGTACGGCTTGGGTATCGCCTCACCCCCTTTGACGTGCATGGTGGCCACCGTGGCTATCGGAGGCCCCTCCCCTGGTTGGTGCTGCATGCAATGTTCCAGGCAAAAGTCCGATCCAAAAGTGATGCATCTCTGGTGCCAACTGATGGAGGGGTCGTGGCGCGCCAGCCAGCTCATGCCCAAGACGATGGGGGGGTCTGAGATGGTGGTGACGTTGAATGCCAGTGTCTCTGAGTGCCTTCCCACCGTCATTTTCATGGGGGGGGGGGTTGATGAGTGATGGCCCCTCCCAGCAGCTCTCTGCCGTCAATGGTCGCCACGTGCAGAGGAAAATCCAGCTGCAGAAGCTGGATCTGGTGCTCTTCTGCAAAGTTCCTCGAGAAGAAGTTCGCTGACGCCCCACTGTCAATTAAGGCGAGGACTGTCAGGGGATAGCCATTTGGGAGCGTGAGCGTCACTTCTAGAACCACTCCTGCTCTGGGAGGGGTGGGCTGGCTCTGCTCCTCTCTGTGCGGGTGGGTGGGCTGGGGCTGTTGTCTGCTGACTGTGCCTGGCTGCTGCCCCTTGTCTCCTGCAGCCAGGCTTTCCCGTTTCCCTGCTGTGGTGCTGCGTCAGTGGGGGAGGGCACAACCGTTCCCGCCTTTCCTTGCCACTCCCTGCGATGTGGGCAGTTTCTGACGAGATGCTGGGGGGAGTTGCAGAGAAAGCAATTCCCACCCCTTCCCTCCTTGCGTCTTGGCGCCGCTGGGGTTTGAAAAGCCCGCGCGCGCGCGCTATCAATCTGCATGGGTTCCTGGTCCTGACTGGCCCCAGGCGTGGCTTGAAAGGGTTGTTGGGGGAGTGGCTTCTCCTGCGACCGTGGGAACCAAGCCCGCTTTGCGCGCGTTGCTTGCTTGTCGCTCCACCGGGATTCCTGTCTCACCCCCACCGCCAGAGCCGCTTTGCTCAGCTGATCCATATTACTGGGCTTTGGACCTCTCGAGAGCTCATCCTTCACCTCCTCATGCAACCCCAAGTAGAACGCCGCTTGCATTGGGGGTGACTCTAGTTCCCACCCCAATCTGTGCACCAGCATGGTGAATTTCGCCCAATACGCGCGAACTGTCATATTTCCTTGGCGTAAATTGTGAAGTTCCTCCTTAGTCTGGTCCATATGACTATCGGACGAATACATCGTTTTCAAACCTTCTAGAAATAGTTTGACATTCTTCATGCAAGGATTCTTTGTTGCAATTAACGGTCTTAGCCACTCCCTGGCTGCCCCGGTAAGGTGCTCCACAATAAACGCTACCCTGTGCTCATCATCAGGGAACTCATCGTGGTGCAGCTCAAGAGCATACACAATCTCAGTCTCAAAGCCCTGATATTCCTTCGGGTCTCCATTAAACTTGCTTACTAGCGTCCCGGCTCTCCTTCCTGGCAGCACTTGGACTTGGGGTGCCCCTCCCGCCTTGTTTTTCTCTGCATCCAGCTTGTTTTGGAGGTCTACCGCCACCGCCCTTAATTCCTGCTCTCTTTCCTGTAGCGCTCTCACCTGTTCCGCAAGTTGTAGCCGGTCGTCCTGGACCTTCTTAGTCTCTTCTTTAGCTGCCTTCAATTCCCCCTGCGCCTGCAGCGACAGCTGCTGCAGTTCTTGCTGGGCTTGCTCCGCGATCTGCCGCCATCTCTCCGCCTCTGACACGCTCATCCCGGCAACTCCAAAGTAGCCCAAAAAGGATTAGGAGGTTGCTGTCACAGTGGCCGGAGTGGACTACTTCAGAGTAACGACGCTACGCAGCTCTGCATTTTATTCTTTTATTGGTGCTGCGTATTTACAGTGCTTAAGTCATTGCTATTTACACGGAGTGATGTGGTCAGTCGGTTTCAGAACCTCCTAATGGCTTTTGGCGCGTCTTTCTCCAACACAAAAGCTTTGGCAGACCCATCCTCTTTCCCCTCCTCTTTCTGCGTAATTCCGGAGTTGGGGGGATGGGTCTCCCGCCCTTATTCGCCCCTTCCTGTCCCACCTGGGACCCTGGCTCCTCTACCTTGCCTGAGCCTCGGACACGACTTCCTGCTTCCCCACTGGAATCGGAACTCTCTCTGCTTCCCCCTGTGCTCGGGGATTGGCTTGAACTCAGGAGGGGAGGGACTTCGCGATATCCCCTGTCCCTCACAGCTACCTCCCTTTTTTATATAGATTTTTTTAAAAGCTTGCAAAGGCCTCTTTAATTTCCTTTGGGTCTTGCATTTTAATACCGTTTATTTTTATACTTTTAACTTTTTGTTTCTCTTTCCTTATTTTAAGATAATTTGCAAGTCTTTTTACTGATTTTATATTGTTCCTCTGAAAATCATTTCTGACCATTACTTCTTTCTTCCACAGCAAAGTCAGATCTAATTCCTCTAATTGTTTTTTAATCTCCTTAATTTTGTTTTGGGTTTTGGAACAGTATCTAATAATTTGTTTGTTCTGTAATATTTCTAGTTCCTGAATTTTTAATTGTCTTTTAGAGTACCATTCTTTTTTTATTAGTTTTTTTTTCATTAGACAGTGCCGCCTCAAAACACATTTTGCTGCATCCCAGAGAATATCTGGAGTGACTGATCCTTTATTATCTTGGAAAAATAACCTGATCTGATTTTCCATATAATCTCTGTCCTGAACTTTAGCCATTATTAAATTATTATATCTCCAGGGCCTCTTGTGCTCACTCATTCTTAGTTCTAACTCAATACTTAAAGGTGCATGATCTGAGATTATTATTGGGTGTGTTGTAATCCCTTTCACTATCCAATTACTAGCCTTTCCCAGAATAAAAAAGTCTATGCAGGATACTGTTTTGTGTCTGCTAGAGATATGTGTAAATTTGGGTTTTAAACCTAGGGTTTCATGTGCTTCTTGCAATCCCCATTTACTCAATAGAATTGTTTTATTTTTTGTGATATCCATATTCAAATCACCTGCTATAATAATTTCGCCCTCTGAGAACTGGTGGATTTTTTTTAGTATTTTAATTAGGAATTTATTCTGCCTTTTGTTTGGAGCATATATGTTTACAATTGTTAGCATTTTGTTTTCCATTTTAGCTTTGACCAGCATAAATCTACCTTCCCTGTCTAGCACCATCTCTGTTATCTTAATGTCTATTCCATAGCTGCCAAGTTATCCCTTTTTTAAAGGGATTTTACCTTATGCTGAATAGGTTTCCTCGCGAGAAAAGGGAAAACTTGGCAGCTATGGTCTATTCTCCTATTTACCAGGACTGCCACCCCTCTTGCTCTCGCTTTACTCCTTGCTTCTGCTAATACCTCCCAGGCTGGGTCATTAAATAGTGGCTTTTTGTCTTTTTTTGGTTTGTGGGTTTCTTGAAGACACATTATATCAGCTCTTTGTTCTCTGGCGAACCTAGATAACCTATAGCGTTTTAGGTTGGATGTAAGACCATTGACATTCAGTGAAATAATTTTAATTGAGTTAACCATATTCTTTGTTGTTTTGATTTTTGTGACTGTTTAGCTGAGGAATTTTTTTCTTACTACTCTTTAACCCCCCCTCTCCCTCCCCCCCCCTGTGGAAGAGAAAATATATTGGGGAAGAAATTTCATCCCCTCTCTCCACTTCCGAGAATGCACACATCCCCTCCCTCCCCTTAACCATAACATTTCAATGATACACTTAGTTAAATTGCCTTTTTACTTTCCTTTAGGGTGTATCATCCTGCGAGTGTGTTCTTGGTCTTTTCTCTGGTCGTGTTGGAGCTTCTCCTGAGGGTCCTTCTCCTGGGTCCACCTCTTCCATCTCCTCCTCCATTTCCTGGATCAGCAACTCATCCACTTCGATTCCCAGCTGAGTCAGCAAAGTCCCAGCCTCTGTTGGGTTCTTAGCTATAAGCCTCTTTCCATCTTTAAAAATAAGTATAGAGGCAGGGTATTCCCAGGAAAACTTTATATCGTTATTATGCAGTTTTTGTGCATAAGGTTTCATTTGGCTTTTTTGCCTTAAAGTAGCCTGGCAGAAGTCTCGCTTTACCCATACTCTTTTTCCTTGGAAACTCAACTCTTTAATTTTCTTCAAGGTCTGGAAGGCCTGTTGTTGCAACTTCTCTCTTGAAAATTTGATTATTACATCTCTGGGGCCTTTTCTCCCCTTGGGCCCTTGCAAACGATGAGCTCGTTCCACATCTTCTGGCTTCAAACTAACTCCTTGGGTGCCTAACCAGGTTCTCAATGTTTCTTCCAATTCTTTCAGGGCCGTCTTAAGCATACCCGGCGCCCTGGTACGAAGATCCCTCCGGCGCCCCCCCCCCATTTCCCAGAGTTGGACCCCCCCCAGTCCTTCCAGCTTGGCAGCGGCGGCGGGAGCTGCGTGGGGCTCGGTGGGGATGTCTTTGTGGACCTGCGCCGCTGGCTAAGCTGTTGGGCGAGGCGCTAGCGGCGCCCGACAGCTCGGTGGTGCCTGTGGCCTTGCTGCCGGAGCTGGGCGGCAGGAGCCGGAGCTGGGCCGGGCGCGCAGCTGGCCGCCTTTTATGCGCGCTTCCAGCCGGCCCGAGGCAGAGCCGGAGCGGTGTCAGACCAGGCAGCAGCAGCAGCAAGCGGCAAGCGCCGGAAGGTGGGCGCTGCAGAGCGAGGCGCTAGCGGCGCCCGACGGCTTGCCGGTGCCCGTGGCCTCGCTGCCGGCGCAGGGTGTCTCGTTCGTGGGGCTCTACTGCGGTACCGGCAGCAGGGCAGCCGGAGCCGCTGCCGCTACCGCAACAGGAGCCAAAGCCGGAACTGGGCTGGGCGCACAGCTGGCCGCCTTTTACGCGCGCTTCCCGCCGACCCGAGGTGGAGCTGGAGTGGCGCCGGACCAGGCAGCGGTAAGCGACAAGTGCCGGAAGGTGGGAGCTGCAGAGCGGAAAAGGGAGGCCACCGCGCAGCTCCCCCACTTGCTGGGGCGCCCCTCTGTGCCCCTCTGCGCCCTCTCAGCCCCCAGGCGCCCTGGTGCATGGCGCCACTAGGATCAATGGGCGAGCCGACCCTGAATTCTTCAGCCAGTAACCTGTCTGGTTAGAGTAGTTGCTTTTTTTCATTTTCCTGGGCTAGCTCTTTAGCTTGAATTGCTAATTGCTTCACCCCTTTGATTTCGACTGCTATCTGTAGGACATCCTCCTTCACTGACTTAATATCGTCTCTAATGTTGTTTCGGGAGGTAAGCATTAAGTCCTGAAAAGTTGCTAGCTGAGCAGACAAATCTTTCATTGATTTAGCCATCTTTAAACTGTTGAGTAGGTAAGAGGAAGCTGCTGGGCGTCCGTTAAGCTTAAAGCTAATTTAGTAACTTGCTTACCAAGTTTGCAGCCTTGAATTTGGCACCCCCGGATTCTCTAAGGCTTCACACTCTTTCTTTTATCTTTGTTTTCTTTTTTCAGTTTATCTTACATTCCTTTAGGCCATAAATTGTTTAGCGTGGCAGGGGAGTTCCGAGGCAGACGACTGGCTCAAGCTAGAGCATGTGCACAACCTCCTCGCTAGACGAATTTTTGTCCCTTATTTCCCCCCCCCCCCGGTTTTCCTGCCTTTCCCCCCGTTTTCTTTTAACGGAAAAACGTCCCAATACCCAGGGGGCATTGTGTTTGGGGCTTTAGAAAGCCTCCCCAATGCACCCTGGGCTCACTTCTTGAGGGCAGTTCCAGGATTGACTTCGAGGAGAGAGAGAGAGAGGAGAAAAACTTTTTGGAGGATTTCTACAGTGTGCAGTACAAGGTTTCCAGCTTTTCAGCACTTAAGGTAAGTTTATTTCAACTTTTCATAACTTTTAAAAACTTTTAAAAACTTTTAAAAAACTTTTAAATGTTTTTAGTGCCTTTTTGGCTCTGGTTTGGTTGCATGGGGGTTTTGGGCCAAAAGTCTGCCATTTTAGCTCTGGTTTGGTTGCATAGGGGTTTTGGGGTAAAAAAAAAGTGCCTTTTTAGCTCTGCTTTGGTTGCATAGGGGTTTGTTGGTAAAAATGTGCCTTTTTAGCTCTGCTTTGGTTGCATAGGGGTTTTTTTTGTAAAAAATGTGCTTTTCTCAGATTGCCTTCTAATGTTTTCTATTCCTTCCCTTTTTCCTCAGGTTCAGACTGGCTTGGGTGACTTCTCCACGTTCAGTTTGAAGATTTTTGAAAGGTGTTCATCTACAGTCAGGTAAGTTTTTTTGCAGTTCTTAAAAACTGCTTGGGTAGGGTTGATTTTTTTTGGATGAAAAAAGTGTTCCTTTAAGACTGCCTTCTAAGGTTTCCTATTCCTTCCCATTTTTCTTAGTTTCATACTGACTTGGGTGACTTCTCCACGTGCAGTGGAAGATTGAAGATTTCTGAAAGGTGCCCAACATCTTACAGTGAGGTAAGTTTCTTTGCACTTTTCTTAAATGTTTCATAAAAAAAATTTTCTAAGGGTTTCAGTGTCTTTCTTTAAGTTTTTAAAACTGTCTTCTTTTTTTCAACTGTATGAACATGGCTCCCAAACAAGCAGCGGCCGAGAAGAGGACCAAGGAAAAGATCACCATAGAGGTGAAGGAGATCATCCGAAAGCATGATGATGGCATGCGGGTGACAGACCTCGCCAGGGAGTACGGGAGGAATCCATCCACCATTGGGACCATCCTGAAGACCATTGGGAGAAGATCCTTGTGATGGATGCAGCCAAGGGAGTCACCAGAATCATGCCCAACCAGCCAGCTGTTCTTGAGGAGGTCGAGAAGTTGCTCCTCATCTGGATGCAGGAGAAGCAGCGTGCAGGGGACACAGTGACCAAGGCTGTCATTTGCGAGAAGGCCAAGGCCTTGCACGCAGACCTCATCCAGCAACAGGCAGGATCCTCAGACGCGGAACCAGAAGTCTTCAAGGCGAGCAGAGGCTGGTTTGAAAGGTTCAAAACCAGATCTGGAGTTCACAGCATGGTCAGGCATGGAGAGGCGGCCGGTTCGGATGTTCCTGCAGCTGAGAAGTTTGCCCCAGAGTTCCTTCAGGTCGTGGCTGAGCAGGGCTACCTTCCACAGCAGGTCTTCAACTGTGACAAGACCAGGCTGTTTTGGAAGAGGATGCCCAAAAGGACCTTTCTCACTCAAGAGGAGGCCAAGCTGCCTGGCCACAAGCCCATGAAGGACCATCTGACCCTCCTCTTCTGTGCCAACGCCAGCGGTGACCTGAAGATCAAGCCCATGCTGGTGTACCAGTCAGAGAACCCACGGGCCTTCAAGAAACACAAGATCGACAAAGGCAAGCTGAGAGTGCTGTGGCGATCCAACAGTAAGGCTTGGGTCACACGCGTCCTCTTTGTGGAGTGGGTCAATCTGGTTTTGGGCCCTGCTGTCAAGCAGTACCTGCTGGACAAGGA
Source organism: Zootoca vivipara (assembly GCF_963506605.1). Classification (NCBI taxonomy): domain Eukaryota; kingdom Metazoa; phylum Chordata; class Lepidosauria; order Squamata; family Lacertidae; genus Zootoca; species Zootoca vivipara. The sequence goes on from NC_083292.1 coordinate 42,175,732, forward strand.
CCTGCCACTGAAGGCTGTGCTTCTGATGGACAATGCTCCTGCTCATCCTCCAGGCCTTGAAGACGACTTGCTGCCGGACTTCCGCTTTATCAAGATCATGTTCTTGCCGCTTAACACTACCCCACTTCTGCAGCCAATGGATCAGCAGGTCATCGCCAACTTCAAGAAGCTCTACACCAAGGAGCTTTTCAGGCGCTGCTTCGAGGTGACCGATACCACCAACCTCACCCTGCGTGATTTCTGGAAGAACCACTTCGACATTGCCAGCTGCGTGAGGATGATCGTCACAGCCTGGGACGGGGTCAGCCAGAGAGTCCTGAACTCCACTTGGCACAAGCTGTGGACAGACTGTGTGGCAAAAAGAGACACTGATGCTTCTGCGCCTGCACCAGAGACAACAGTGCTGGAGGACATTGTTTCATTGGGGAGGGACATTGGCCTTGAGGTCACAGCGGAGGACGTCTGCGAGCTTCTGGAGGGGCAAGACCAGGAGCTGAGCACCCAGGAGCTGGTCGAACTGCAGGCAGAGGTTACGCAGGAGGAGACCCAGACCCCTTTGGAAGAGGAAGAGGCGGAAGTTGAGCACGTGTCCTCCATGGAACTGAAGGACATCTGTCAACAGTGGGAAAGCGTGCAAAGGTTTGCACGCCAACACCACCCAGACAAGAGCCTGGCACGTGACCTTGCAAAGACTTTCGATACAAGGGTCATGTCCTCTTTCAGAGGGATGCTGAAAAGGCGGCAGAAGCAGCAGTCCATGGACAGGTTCATCACGAAGAAGCCAAGAGTGGAAGAGGAACCTGCTGCTTCTGAGGCTAGCCAGCCTGAGACTGTTGCTGCCTGCTCTTCAGTGCCTTCAACCAGTTCTACCACTTGAACAGCGTTCCCAGAGAGACTCTCCGCAGCTCTGGGTAGGTGCTGCCTCATGTTTCCTTATTTTTAAATGTTTTTAAATGTTTTTTTTGCCATGTTTATAAAGTTTTGCACTTTAAATTCTTGGCACTTTAAATTTTTGACATGCTCTGTGCAGCATGTATGCCTTTAAAGTGTACTTTATAAACACTTTGAAAACCAAATTTGGCTTTACAGTGGAACCTCGGTTTATGAACACCTCGGTTTATGAATTTTCGGTTTATGAACGCCGCGGACCCATCTGGAACGGATTAATTCACTTTCCATTACTTTTAATGGGAAAGTTCGCTTCAGTTTATGAACGCTTCAGTTTATGAACAGACTTCCGGAACCAATTACACCCATGTTTCAGTTTATGAACGCTTCAGTTTAAGTACTCCACGGACCCGTCTGGAACGGATTAATCCACTTTCCATTACTTTCAATGGGAAAGTTTGCTTCAGTTTATGAACGCTTCAGTTTATGAACAGACTTCCGGAACCAATTGTGTTCATAAACCGAGGTACCACTGTATTGTGACCTTTTTTGCCCATAGGAACACATTAATTGATTTTCAATGCATTCCTATGCGAAACCGCGATTCGCTAGACGAAAAATTCGTTAAGCGAATTTGCCCGTGGAACGAATTAATTTCGTCTAGCGAGGCACCACTGTAGTGTTTTAAAGGTTAAAACCAGCACCTTAAACCTGATCCTGTACTCCACTGGGAGCCAGTGCAGCAGGTATAGTACTGGGTGAATGTGGTCCCACTACGGGGACCCCACAAGGAGTCTCGCCATGGGATTCTGCACCTGCTGGAGTTTCTGGTCACTTTATAGGGTAGCCCCATGTAGAGTGAGTTACAATAATCAAGCCTGGGGGTGACTGTCGATCACA